>NW_026868066.1:944221-1010190 GCF_020745735.1 Hemiscyllium ocellatum | reverse complement strand
GAGAGAGGGGAGGGGAGGGGAGGGAGGGAAGTGCGAGAGAGTGTAGCGGAGGTCGGAGGGTGGGACAGGGGAGGGGAAGGCCGGGAGGGCGAGACAGAGGAGGGGAGGGCGAGAGAGGGAAGGGGAGGGAGTGCCGGGAGGGTAAGAGAGGGGAGGGGAGTGCTGGGTTTTCGAGAGAGGGGAAGGGAGGGCCAGTAGGGCGAGAGAGGGTAGGGGAGGGCGTGAGAGGGGAGGGGAGGGCGAGAGAGGGGAGGGTAGGAGAGGGCCGGTGGCCTTGAGGGGGGAGGGGAGGGGAGCTCTGGCGGCGAGAGAGAGGGGAGGGTCGGTCGAAAGAGGGGAGGGGAGGGCGAGAGAGGGGAGGGGAGGAAGCGGAGGGCCGGACGGGCGAGAGAGGGCGAGAGTGCGAAAGGGAGAGCTGGGAGGGAGAGAGAGGGGAGGGGAGGGAGGGCCGTGAGGGAGAGAGAGAGGGGATGGGAGGGCTGACGGTGAGAGAGGAGGGGAGGGCGGGGGAGCGGAGGGGAGGACTGGGAGGCCGAGAGAGCAGAGGGGAGGGCGAGAAAGGGCGAGAGAGAGTAGGGGAGGGTCAGTAGGGTGAGAGAGGGGAGGGGAGGGCGAGAGAGGGAGGGGAGGGCGTGAGAGGGGAGGGGAGGGCCGGGATGGAAAGAGAGGGCCGGGAGGGCGAGAGAAGAGAGGGCCGGGAGGGCGACAGAGGGGAGGGAGGGAGAGCCGGGAGAGCGACAGAGGGGAGCGGAGGGAAGGCAGGGAGGGCGAGAGAGGGGAGGGGAGGGGAGGGAGGGGAGGGCGAGAGAGGGAAGGGCTTGGTAGGGCCGGGTGGGCGAGAGAGGGGAGGAAAGGGACGGGAGGGCGAGGGGAGGTGAGTGGAGGGGAAGAGCGGGGTGTGGAGGGCCGGGAGGGCGAGGGGAGGGAAGGCAGGACCAGGAGGGCGAGAGAGGGGCGGGGGGGAGGGGAGGGTGTGAGATGGGAGTGGAGGGGAGGGCGAGGGAGGGGAGGGCGAGGAGAGCGGAGGGGAGGGCGGGGAGGGCAAGAGAGAGGAGGGGAGGGGAGGGGGGGAGGTCGAGAGTGGGCGAGCACAGGGATGGGAGAGGAGTGCCACGAGGGGTAGTGAGGGGATCGGAAGAGCGACAGAGGGGAGGGGAGGAGAGAGCCGGGAGGGCGAGAGAGGGGAGAGGAGGGGAGGGTCGGAAGGGTGAGTGAGGGGAGGGGAGTGGAGTGGAGGACGGGGAGGGCGAGAGAGGGGAGTGGAGGGGAGGGCGAGGGAGGGGAGGGGAGGGGAGGGCGAGAGAGGGGAGGGGAGGGAAAGGCCGGGAGGGCGAGAGAGGGGAGGAGAGGGCCAGGAGGGCGAGAGAGATCGAGAGAGGAGAGGGGTGGGGAGAGCCAGGAGGACGAGAGGAGGGGAGGGATGGGGAGGGCGAGAGATGGGAGGGGTGGGGAGGGGAAGGCCGGGCGGGCGAGAGAGGGAAGTGGAGGGCAGAGAGCGGAGGGGAGGGGAGGGCCGGGAGGGCGAGAGAGGGGAGGGGTGGTCGAGAGAGAGGACGGGAGGGCGGGAGGGCGGGGAGGGCGAGAGAGGGGAGGGCAAGAGAGGGGAGGTGAGGGTTGGGCCGGGAGGACGAGAGAGGAGAGGGGAAGGCCGGGAGGGCGAGAGAGGGGAGGGGAGGGTGTGAGAGGGGAGGGGAGGGGAGGGCAAGGGACGGGAGTGGAGGGCGAGAGAGGGGAGGGGAGGGGAAGGCCGGGAGGGCGAGAGAGGGAAGGGAGGGCCGGGATGGCGAGAGGATGGAAGTGATGGGGTGGGTGAGAGAGGGCAGGGAGGGGAGGGCGAGAGAGGGTAGGGAAGGGAAGGCGAAAGGAGGGGAGGGGAGGGCAAGGGGAGGGAAGGGGAGGGCGAGAGGGGGGAGGGAAGGGGAGGGCGAGAGAGGGGAGGGAAGGGGAGGGCGAGAGAGGGAGGGAAGGGGAGGGAAGGGGTGGGCGAGAGAATGGAGGGAAAGGCCGGGAGAGCGAGAGTGGGCGAGAGAGGGGAGGGGTGGTGAGGACCAGGAGGGCGAGAGAGGGGAGTGGAGGGCCGGGAGGGCGAGAGAGAGGAATGGAGGGCGAGAGAGAGGAGAGGAGGGCCGGGAGGGTTAGAGTGGGGAGTGGAGGGCGAGAGAGGGGAGGTGAGGGGAAGGTCGGGAGGGCGAGAGAGGGAAGTGGAGGGCGAGAGAGGGAAGGGGAGGGCGAGAGAGCGGAGCGGAAGGGAGGGCCGGGAGGGCGAGTGTGGGGAGTGGAGGGCGAGAGAGGGGATGGCGAGAGAGAGGAGGTGAGGGTTGGGCCGGGAGGACGAGGGAGGGGAGGGAGTTCGAGAGAGGGGAGGGGAGGGGGGGCCGGGAGGGCGAGAGAATGGATGAGAGGGGAGGGCGAGAGGAGGGGAGTGGAGTGTGAGGGGAGGGGAGGGCGAGAGGAGGGGAAGGAAGGGGAGGGTGAGAGGAGAGGAAGGGAGGGCGATAGGAGGGGAAGGGGAGAGTGTGGTGGGGAGGACAGGGCAGGACCTTGGTGGACAAATCTCTGGATGTCTGAATATGTCAGCACAAGCAGACAGGGTGGGGAAGACACCTGAACTGAGAGCAGGAGGGGGGACCCATATCCTGATGGGGAGAGTTGCTGGAGCTGCTCGAGAGGATTTAAACTCATCTGGCAGGGGTGTGGGACCCCAAACAGTCGTAAGGCCAGAAAGAAATTTGAGGTTGGTACAGATGTTCAAGAGAGCAATATAAATAGACAAGGCAGGCAAGAACATAGCAGACAATGAGGGAAAATTGATTAATTAAACTGCATTTATTTCAATGCAAAGGGCCAGACAGATAAGGCAGATGAACCCAGAGCATGGATGGGAACTTGGGACTGGGATGTTGTAGTTATTACAGAAACACAGCTGAGGGAGCGACAGGACCAGCAGCTCAATGTTCCAGGGGACAGATGCTGCAGGAAGGATAGAACAGGAGTCAAAACAGGAGGAGGGCCGGTGGTTTTGATTGGGGCGAAAAATCCCAGCAGTACTTAGAGGGAGTATTCATGCAGGATCGCCCAGTTAAGCGATATTGGTGGAACTGAGAAATAGAAATTGGTCATCAGTTTGCTACGATTGTATTACAGCGATAGGCAATGGGAGATGAAGGAGCAAATGTGTCAGGAGATCTCAGATATCTGTTCGAATATTAGGTTTGTAGCAGTCGGAGATTTTAACCTTTCCAGACCTGGACTGGGACTGCCGCAGTGTTGACCATTTGGATGGGAGGAATTTGTTAAGCCTGTTCCAGAAACTCCCAGTCATTGCGATGGAAAATTGTGATGGAAAAGGACAGGCCTGGTTCACAAGTTCAAGTTATACAATGGAGCAAGATAGTATTAGACAGGAATTTTTAAAGTAGATCTGGGGAGGCTATTTGCAGGTAAAGGGAAGTCTGGCAAGGAGGAATATCTTAAAAACGAGATAAAAGGAGCATTCAGCGCCAGCATGTTCCTGTTAGTGTGCAGCTCAATGCTGACAGAATTAGAAAACACTGGCTGAGTTTCGAGGCTCTGGTCAGGAAAAAGGGGGCACATGTCAAATATAACTGGCTGACTCAAGGGAATCCCCTCAGGAGCATCGGGGCTGTAGAAATACACTTAGGATGGAAATCAGGAATGCAAAAAGGGAACATGAGATAGCTTTGGCAGAGAAAGTTAAGGAGAACGGAAAGAGATTCTACAAGTGTATTAAGAGCAAAAGAAGAGCAAGGGACAAAACCGGTATCCTTAATGATCAATGAAGCCAACGATGTGTGAAATTACAAGATTCTAAACAAATATTTCACTTTGGACCTTACTGTGGATAAATACTGGGGAGCTCAGGGAACTAAACAGTGTTTGTCCTGACTATTATTGGAACACTGTGTGCAATTCTGGTCTCAATGCCACAGGAAGGATGTTATGGAACATGAAAGGGTTCAGAAGAAATGAACAAGGATGTTGCCAGGGTTGGAGGGTTTGCGCTTCAGGGAAAAGCCTGAATAAGCTGGGGCTGTTTTCACTTGAACATGGGAGGCTGAGGAGTTACCTGATAAAGGTGTTTAAAATCATGATGGTCAGCGATAGGGTCAATCGACAAGGCCTTTTCCCAAGGGCTGGGGGATTCTAAACCAACAGGGAATAGCTTTAAAGTGCAAGGGGAACGTTTCAAAGGGAGTTAAAGGACAACTGGTTCCTGCAGAGTGTATGGAATAAGCTGCCCTAGGATATAGTGAAGGCTGATAGAAATACATTTAAAAGGCATGTGGGTGGGTGTATGAATAGGAAGGGTTTAGAGGGATATTGGCAAAGTTCTGGAAAATGTGACTAGATACGTCATGCAGGAGTTGGTCCGAACAATCTGTTTCCAAGCTGTACATCTCTATGAGCCAATGTCTTGAAATGAGTCCACATTATCGAAGAGGAGGTGCTGGAAGTTTTAAAACACAAAGGTAGATAAATCCCCAGGACCTGATCAAATGTAGCTCAGGACATTGTGGGAAGCTGGTGAAGACATTGTAGGGCCCCTAGCAGAGATATTTGTACTATGTGTGATAGGCAGGTAGACTGGAAGGTGGAATTGTGGACAGTGAAGAAGGTTTTCTGAGATTACAAAAGGCATCCTGATGAAATGTGTGAATGGCTGAAAAACTGTCGATGGAGTTCAATCTGAATAAATGTGAGGGAATGCATTTGGTACAACAAACACGGGCAGGGCTTATACAATTAATGGTAGGACCTTCGGGAGTGTGTTGTAGAACAGAGGGACATCGAGGTACAGGTACATATTTCTTTGAAGTTTGCAACATGGAGAGATAGGATGATTAAAAAGGTGCTTGCCACACTTGCTTTCATTGCTCTGTCCTTTGGATTTAGGAGTTGGGAAGTCGCATTGAGGTTATACAGATCATTGGTGAGTCCTCTTTTGGAATGCTGTGTCCAACTCTGGTCGCCCAGTTAGAGGAAGGATACTATTAAGCTGGAGAGGGTTCGGATGAGATTTACTGGGATGTGGCTGGTTATGGAAGGTTTCAGTTATAAAGAAAGGCTGGATAGGTTGGTATTATTTCATTGAAACCTGAATGTTGACAGATGACCTCATAGAAGTTTATAGAATAATGAGGGGGATAGATAGAGTTAATGGGAGTTGTCTTTTCCCATGGACAGGGGAGTTTCAAGACAAGGCACTACATTCCTAAGTTTAGAGGAGTGACATTTTAAAAAAAGATGCGAGGGTCACATTGTTACACAGAGGGTGGGATGCGTGTGGAATGAACTTCCCAAGGAAGGGGTGAATGTGCGGAAAATTACAATGTTTAAAAGACATTATAATTAGGACAGGAATAGGAAAGGTTTGAAGGGATATGATCAAGGAACAGGCAGGTAGGACAAGATCAGTTTTAGAGTATGGTTAGCATTAACCGAACAGTGCGTAAGACTCTCTGACTATGATTATAATGTTGTGTCATTAATTAAGAAAGGCTGCAAGAGGAAGCCAGGGAACTACAGACTGATGACCAGACATCAGGGTGGGTCAGTTGTTGGAGGTCATTCTGAGAGGTAGGAATTACATGCATTTGGAAAGATATGGACTTTCTTTCTATGATTACGAACAGCCAGCATGGCTTTGTGCTTGGGAAAACATGTCCCACAAACTTGACTTGAGTTTGTTCAAGATGTGACCAAAAAGATAGAACACGGCAGAGCAACAGACGTTGTTTCTGGCTTCAGCAAACCCTTGGTCAGGATGTAGCATAATATCTTGGTTAGTAACGGTAAGTCACAAGGGATCAGGGAAAGCTAGCCAACTGGATACAAAATGGGATGACAGTGGGAGACAGAGGGTTGTTGTTCAGACTGGAGGCCTCTGACCAGTAGTGTGCTGTAAGCATTGGTGCTGGAATCACTGTTGTGCACCATTTACATACACAATTTGAGTGAAAATATAGGAGTCTCTGGATACCAAGATTAATGGAAGAGTAGGCAGGGGATATAGATATCGAAGGGGATGTTAATCAACTGGGCCAGTGGGCCAAGGAATGAAAGATGGAGTTTAATTCAGGTGTTGGATTTAGTTCAGACAAACCAGGGAGGACTAACACAGTTAATGTTCGGGCCCTAGACAGTGTTGTCGAACAGAGAGAGACCAAGGGGTGCAGTTACATTGTTCCTTGGAAGTGACATCACAGGTGGACAGGGTGGGGAAAGCAGCATTTGGCACACTTGCCTTCATTGGCCAGCGCATTGAGTACATGAGTTGGAGATATTAGTAACACTGTCATCAATAAGGCCACAGGTTGACCTTATGAAGGTTTATGAAACAATGTAGGGCCTAACTAACGTGAATTGCCAAGGGTAGGTGAGTCCAAAGCTAGAGGCATAAACGTGATATGAGAGAGCAAGAATTTAAAGAGGGAGCAGAGGGGCAACATTTTCCATAGAGGATGGTGCATAGACGGAATGGACTGCCAGAGGAAATGGTAAAAATAAGTACAATTACAACATGGAAAAGACACTTGGGCAGGTACATGGAGAGGGGAAGGTTTGAAGGGAAATGGGCTAACTCATTCCGTTTAGGAAACCTCGAATAAAGAATCATGCAGCACAGAAACAGACCCAATGTCTTCAGTTGTTGGAGGAGGAGCCTATCGAGACAAGGCATGTTGGAGAAACTGACGCAAGTTACAGCGATATGGATTGGATCTGGACTGGACGTTTCAAATATGTCAAGAAATTGGTGAGAGGAGAGGACATGACAGAGATAGGAACTGTTATAGGTGTTAGAATGATTGAAGACACTGATCCACAAGACGAGTCATACACACAGTGTTGGAGAGGAATTAGGGAACAGAAAGATCCCAGGCAGCATTCCCAGCATCTCATTGCAGGCCTGCATTCCCCTCTGTTATCCTGGTGCTCACCAAGACAGCACACGCCTGGATTGAAAACTGGGAACTCCCGACTCTGTCTCTGTACAACAAAACTTAAAGTAGGGGTGGTGATTGAGCCTGGGGTGTGTCTGTATTGTGCTCCCCCTCCAGCACTGCATCTATGTCATGTCCTGTTAGCTGATGTTTGAAGCCCTCTCACTGCTCTCTGATCTGTGCACTGTGAATGATCTTACCTGGCGGCAGGATTTATTGAAGGCTCCCGACCTCCCTGACCTTTGACTCTCTGGCTGACCAATCATCTTCCCAACCAGCAGTTGGCAAGTCTCTTGAGTCACGAACTCCCTGAGCATCTGTAGAAGACACACAAATAGGCATAATGGGAAATTAGACTGATACTTGTGAGGGTTACACATGTAGAACGGCACTGAGCCCACAGAGATCTGGAAAATCCCAATCTCCATTCCGGGTCTGTACTGCCTCATCTCTCTGGAGTGGAAAATTCTGTTGGCTCAGGATCTGGAGTAGCTGCAAGAGTAAGAGACGTTGATAGAGGCAGCAATTAGACCCACACGGTGAGGGACCCCACATGGAGGGATACTGAGTGATATCACCAGGGTTCAGAATCAAACAATTGTGCAAAAAGATTGGGTTTCGATTCATGTTGCACTGGGATGTGCAACCTGTGAACAGGTGAAGTGATGGCCTAGTGGCATTATGTGAGAATAGAAAATGCATACAATGTGGTGGGGCTATCAATGCTGAGATGATTTTAGTCTTTACCCAGTGTTGCAGAGCCCCAGTACAGACTGTTCCACTCCTCGTGCACAGCCAGATATCCCAACTGAGGGGCAAAGTGTTTTGGTGGGATATGGAGGTGCTTTTCTGGAACTCCCTCAGTTTTGGAGGTGAAAATAGATGAGAAGGAGCAGGGTTTTGTATGCAGTTACCTGTTCCCCTCCTTTTGCAGCATCTTATTATTGCCCTGACTTTACCTCGTACATGTTTGGTAGAGATCAGTGACATTTCGTAAGCCCACAATATAAGATCTGCCACTCTGCTTAGGACAGCAGAAATCTCTTGTAGCACAATAGTCATAGAACAATACTGCACAGAACAGGCCCTTCGGTCCGTGATGTTGTGCCAACCTGTGAACTGTTCTCAGCTCGTCCCTGTACACTATCCCAAAATCACCCATGTGCTTACCGAAGGATTGTTTAAATCTTCCTGATATGGCTGAGTTGTCTACATTAGCAGGTAGCACATTCCACACCCTTACCAATCTCTGAGTAAAGAACCTGCCTCCGACATCTGTCTTAAATCTATCACTCCTCATTTGCAGTTATGCCCCTCGTGCTCACTGACATCATCATCCTAGAAAAACCCTTCCACTGTCTCCCCTATCTAAGCCTCTGATCATCTTGTATGTCTCTATCAAATTCACTGTTGGCCTTCTTCTTGCCAAGGAGAACAGGTTCAACTCTCTCAGCCTTTCCTCATAAGACCTTCTCTCCAGACGAGGCACCATCCTCCTCTGCACCTTTTCCAATTCCTCCATGTCCTTCCCGAAATATGGGGACCAGAACTGCACACAATATTCCAAGTGCGGCCGCACCAGCTTTTTTTATATTTGCAGCATGATATTGCGGCTCTGGAACTCAATTACACTATGAATGAAACCTAACACACCATACGCCATCTTAACAGTACTATCCACCTGGATGGCAACTTTCAGGGATCTATGTACATGGACTCCAACATCCCTCTGCACATCCACACTACCAAGAATCTTTCCATTGACCCAGTACTCTGCCTTCTTGTTATTCTTCTCAAAATGCATCACCTCACATTTAGCTGCATTGAACTCCATTTGCCACCTCTCAGCCCAATTCTGCAGTTTATCCAAGTCCCCCTGCAACCTGTAACACTCTTACACACTATCCACTACTCCACCAACTTTAGTGTCGTCAGCAAATTTACTAATCCATCGACCTATGCCTGCGTCTAAGTCATTTCTAAAAATGACAAACAGCTGTGGTCCCAAAACAGATCTCTGTGGCACACCACTAGTAACTGGACTCCAGTTGAATATTTTCCATCAACCAACACTCGCTGTCTTCCTTTAGAAAACCAGTTTCTAATCCAAACCGCTGACTCACCCTCATTTCCGTGTATCTGCATTTTCTCGAACAGCCTACGATGTGGAACCTTATCAAAAGCTTTACTGAAGTCCATGTATACCACGTCAACTGCCCTACCCTCATCTACATGCTTGCTCACTTTCTCAAAAAACTCAATGAGGTTTGTGAGACACGACCTGCCCTTGACGTAACCATGTTGATTATCAGAAATCAAATTGTTGTTTGCTTGATGATTATAAATCTTATCTCTTATAATCCTTTCCAAAACCTTTCCTACAACAGAAGTCAGGCACACTGGTGTATAATTACCTGGGTCATCTCTCCTGCCCTTCTAGAACAAAGGCACAACACTTGGAATTCTCCTGTCCTCTGGTACCAGACCTGTAGACAATGCCAACTCAAATATCAAAGCCAAAGGCTCTGCTATCTCCTCCCTAGCTTCCCAGAGAATCCTTGGATAAATCCCATCCGGCCCAGGGGACTTCTCTACTTTCACCCCTTCTAGAATTGATAACACTGTTTCTAACTTGTCTCAATCCTTTCTAGTCTAATATCTCATACCACATTCTTCTCCTCTACAATCCTCTCCTTTTCCTGAGTGAAAACTGACGAGAAATATTCATTTGCACCTCTCTGATCTCCACAGGGTACAGACTCAACTTCCCATTTCTGTCTTTGATTGGACCGATTCCTACCATATCCTCTTATTCCTCACACACCCATAGAAAACTTTAGGATTCTCCTTTATTCTATTTGCTAAAGACTGCTCGTGTCCTATCTTTGCTGCTCTTAACTCTCTCTTTAAATCCTTCCTAGCTGATGTGTAACTCTCCACCTCCCCATCTGTACCATCTTGCCTCATCAACACATAAACCTCCTTCTTCTTCATAACAAGAGACGCAATTTCCGTAGTAAACCACGTGTTCCCTTATCTTATCACTTCCTCCCTGCCTGACAGGGACTTACTTATCAAGAACATGCAATATCTGTTCCTTCAACCAGCTCCACATTTCTATTGTCTGCATCCCCTGCATTTTGCTACCTAACTCTATGCATCCTAATTCCTGCCTAATCTCATTAAAATCGTCCTTGCCCCATTGATAACTCTTGCCTGTGGCATGTACCTGTCCCTTTCCATCGCTAAACTAAATGCATCTGAATTATGGTCACTCTCTCCAAAATGCTCACCTAAAACTAAACCAAACACTTCGTCTGGTTCATTACCAAGCACCAGATCCAATGTGGCCTCCCCACTTGTCGGCCCTTCGACATAGTGTGTCAGGAAACCCTCCTGTACACACTGGACAAAAACTGATCCATCCAACGTACGAGATTTATAGCATTCCCAGTCAATGTTGGGGAAGCTAAAGTCCCCCATAATGACCACCATGGTACTTTTGTTTTTACCAAGAATAATTTTGCAAATCTTCTCTTCCACTTCCCTTGAACTCTGTGGAGGCCTATAAAAAATTCCAAGCAGTGTGATCTCTCCTCTCCTGTTCTAACCTCAGCCCACACTAACTGACTAATCAAGTCCTTATCAAAAGTACTCTCAGCCACCGTTATACTATCCTTGACTAATATGACTTGCATGGACCCATTGCAGTGCTTCAAACTCCATGAGGCAGCCATACTGTCTATGACCGACAGTCTCAGTCTGGAACCTCCTCTGTCCTTAAGTCCTTATACACTGCCTGCACTCCTCCGTTTCCCCTTTGCATGTTCTCTTTCCAACCCACCCCACTTGCATCACTCTACAATTGGAGCTGTCAAGGGCAGAAGTCTGTCAAATAGTCTCCCTAACCTTTTCTATTCTCCTTTAAGATTTTTAAAAAATCATTCTCCTTAATCAATGTATTGATCATCCATGAAGCACCTTAGGAGATTTGCCATTGTGAAAGATTCCATACAATGCAAGTAGTTGTTGTTATTGCTGTACATTAGGAGAACCAGGAATGATGCATTCAAAATTCTAACAAGGAAGTCACTGAGGTGCAGTGTATAGGCCACCAAATAATAACATCACATCGGGATTGGCAACAAACAAAGAAATAACTCATGCCTGTAAAAATGATATGGTTATTATCATGGGTGATTTTAACCTACATGTAGATTGGTCTAACCAGCTCAATCAGGGTAGCTTTGAGGAGTTCATTAAGTGTATCTGTGATATTTTACTTGAACAGTATGAAATGGATCTACAAGGGAGCAAGCTATCCAAGATCTGGCCCCTGTGCAATGAAACAGGAATAATTAGTGACCTCAGAGTTAGGGATCCTCTCGGAAGAAGTGATCACTGTATGGTTGAATTTAATACATATGGAGAGTGTGAAGATAAAACCTAATACCTGGGTCCTGTGCTTGGACATAGGGAACTACAATAAAATGAGGAAGAACCTGGATAACGTAGACTGGAAACAAAGATTTTATGGTGGGACAGTGGATGAGCAGTGCAAGATTTTCAAAGACATTTTACCAAGTCCTCAGCAAAGGTATATTCCAGTGAAATGGAAGGACTGTAAGAAAATGTGTTCTCTGTAATGGGTATCTAAGGAAAGTGATCAAATTGAAAGGCATACAAAGTGGCCAAAACCAGCATGAAACTAGAACTGGGAAAACTTTATTGGTCAACAGAAATCCACAGAAGAGCCACAAAGATACGTAAGATAAAACATGAGAAAAATAAACTAGCATAGACTATAAAGACAGATAGCAAAAGTTTCTATTAACATACATAATGAGAAAAGAGTGGCTTAAGTAAATGTCGGTCCATTGGAAAAAGAGAAGAAGCATTTAGTGATGGGACATCACAGTGGAGGATACCAATATCTTGCCAGTAATTAACAAAGAAACAAAGGTAGGTGAGGATTTGGAAACTATCTTTATTACAGAATAGCTAGTGTTGGACTGTTAGAGGTAATTGAGCTAATAATAGAAAATTCTCCTGGCCCTGACAGAACGTATCCCAGGGTACTAAAAGAGATGCCAGGAGAAATAGCAAATGCACTGACAGTAATTTTCCAAACTTCACTGGACTCTGTGGCAGTCCCAGCAGATTTGAAAGCAGCAAAAGTGACACCACTATTTTAAAAAGAAGGTGGACAAAAAATGGGGAATTATACCCCAGTTAGCTTCTTCTCTGTAGTGGGAAAGATGCTTGGGTTTATTATCAAGGAAGAAATAGGAGGGACTTGATAGAAATTGTCCCAAAGTGCAGGTCATGCTTGACAAATCTTTTGGAATTCTATGAAGACATTTTGAGCAAGGTGGACAACGGGGACCCAGTGGATGCGGTGTACCTGGATTTACAGAAGGCCTTCAACAAGTTGCTGTGCGACAGGCTGTTGCATAATATAAGGGTGCATGGTGTTAGGAGTAGAGAATTAGCATGGATACAAGATTGGTTGACTAACAGGAAGCAAAGTGTGGGGATCTGGTTGGCAATCAGTGACTAGTAGTGTGCCTCAGGGATCAGTGTTGGGACTGCGATTATTTAGAATTGAAACAGATGAGTTGGAGTTGGGGACCACATGTAGGGTGTCAAAGTTTGCAAATGACACTTAGATGAGTAGCAAGACAAAGTGTGCGGAGGACTGTGAAACTTTGCAGAAGAACATAGATACATAGAGTGAGCAATGATCGGTCATATGAAATAGAATGTTCATAAATGTAAAGTAATACTGTTTGGTTGGAGTAACATTAAAAAAGAAATTATTACTTGAATTTTAATAAGTTGCATTTTTGCTATGCAGAGACACCTGAGTATCCTTCTGCATGAAGGTTGATCACCAGGTATAACAATCAATTCAGAAAGCAAATGGAATTTTGTCCTTCGTTGCTGAAGGGATTGTGTTTAAAAGCAGAGTCTATGTTCCAGCTGTATTGGGTGCTGGTGAGGCCACACCTGGAATACTCCATGTAGTTTTTATCTCCTTCGTGGAGAAAGGATGTACTGGTACTAGAGAGGGTGTAGAGGAGGTTAACAAGGTTGATTTCAGAGTTGAGGGGGTTGGTTTAACAGAGACTGAGTAGATTGGGATAATACTCATTGGAATTCAGAAGAATGGAAACATATAAAATAATGAATGAAATGGATAAAATAGAAGTAGAGAGGATGTTTCCACTGGCAGGTGAATCTAGGACAAGAGGGCATCACCTCAAGATTAGAGGCATCAAGTTTAGGAATGAATTGAGAAGGAACTTCTTAACCTCAATGGAATTCATTGCCCAGGGAAGTAGTTGATGCTAGTTCAGCAAACGTTTTTAAAGCTAAGGTAGCATTTTTAAAACAAATAAATAATTAATTAAGGAATACAATACTTGGGTAAATGGTTCTGCGTCCACGAAGTGATCAGCCATGATCTTATTGAATGGCAGAGCAAGCTCAAAGGGCAGGATGGCCTTCTCCTGTTCCTAGTTCTTATGTTATACATTCCTCCCTCACTCGTGACTTGGAGGTGCTGGTGTTGGATTGGGATGGACAAAATTAAAATTCACAGAACACCAGGTTATAGTCCAACAGGTTTATTTGGAAACACTAGCGTTGCTGCTGCTTCATCAGGTGGTTGTGTGTTTTTAACTATGTTCCTCATACTTGTAACTTATGAACAGCAACAAAAGCCACGAAACAGTGCGCATGCTCCAGCCAACAATGGTCACCGGATGATTGATGTCAGCGGCGGACCAATGGAAGGACAGGGGCGGGGCTGGAGGACCTGGCGAGGCGGTTGGCCCTCCGACCAATCAGAGTGAATGAGAGGCGGGACTTGATTATACCACGTGATCATCCTCGCGGACAGCGCGGATGTGCGGGTGGAGAGCTGTCGGTAAGGAAAGAAATAAACAGCAGCAAGCGGGAGGGAAATGGTGACGGTCTGGGCTGAGAGGTTTTGCGAACATTTGGTGCACATCGGAAAAGACAAATTTGAAACTTACAGTCTCGTTTTTGCAGTAAACCGGAAAATGCCTAATTTCGCGATTGACTCGAGTAAGCGCCGCCATCTTTATTCGGGGCAACGATTCACTGGACACGTGCAGCCGCCATCTTTGTAGGGGGCAAGGTTCAGAGGGGAGTATGTGCAGCTCTCCCTGATAGAGAGTCACAGGGCAGGATTTACACAGAGCTCATTCACACCCAGGGAAATGGATTTTTGTTTTTCTCTCTGGATTTGTTTCGTCATTCATTTAAATGATTTGGATGTGAATAGAGGCGGTACAGTTAGTAAGTTTGCAGGTGACACCAAAATTGTTGGTATTGTGGTCAGTGATAAAGGTTGTTTCAGAATACAATGGGATATTGATCAGATGGGCCAATGGGCTGGGGAGTGGCAGATAGGGTTTAATTTAGATAAATGTGAGGTGCAGCATTTTAGAAAAGCAAATCCGAGCAGGACTCACACACTGAATTGTAAGGTCTTGGAATGCAGGTTCACACTTGCTGAACAAAGAGACCTTGGAATGCAGGTTCACAGAACTAGAGGATATAGGTTTAGGGTGTGAGGGGAAATTCAACAGGAGCCTAAAGGGCAACAAAAATTGTAACATTTCAAAGGCATTTGAATAGGAAGGGTTCAGAGGGATGCCGGCCAAGTGCTGGCAAATGGGAATAGATTAGGTTTGAATATCTGGTTGGCATAGAAGGGTTGGACTGAAGAGTCTGTTTTGGTGCTAGACATCTCTGACTGTGGGATCATAAAAGTGAACACTGCTCTGATTCGCCTCTGAGCTCCTTGATGTCCACTTGTTCATTATCTAGCTTCCTCAGTCTGAGTGTATTTTTGCTTTGTTTAGTAACTTACTATTTTGTTCACAGACCTTTTCTGTAAATGAATTGTCCACTGCTGCCCGCCTCCTAACCATATTACAGAGGAGGTCGTACTGGATGTCTTAAATCGTAGCAAGGTGGATAAATTCCTGGTACCTGTTAAGGTGTATCCCAGACATTTGTGGAAAGCTAGGAAAGTGATGGCAGTGCCCCTCCCTGAGATATTTATATCATCATTGGTGACAGGTGAGGTGCTGGAAGACATGTGCCATTATTTAAAAAGGTGGTAAGGAAAGGCCAGGGAACAAGAAAACAGTGAGCCTGAAGTCAGTTGCAGGCAAGTTGTTGGAAGGGATTCTAAGGGACAGGATTTATATGTATTAGGAAAGACGAGGAATGATTCGGGGTAGTTAACATGGCTTTGTGTGTGGGAAATTATTTCTCTCTCTAACTTGATTGAGTTTTTTTTGAAGACCTGACAAAGATGAAGGCAGACTGTGGACGTTGTCTATATGGACACTGAATGATGTTCCACAAAGCAGACTGGTTAGCAAGGATAGATAACATAAAATTTTGGGAGAACTAGCCATTTGGATACAAAACTGGCTTGAAGGTAGGAGGCAGAGGGTGGTGAAAGAGGGTTGCTTTGTGAGCTGGAGGCCTGTGAGCAGCAGTGTGCTGCAGGAATGGATATTGGGTCCTTAAATAATTGACTTGGATGTGAATATATGAGATATAGTCAGTGGGTTTACAGAAGACACCAAAATTGGAGGTGTAGTGGACAGTGAAGAAGGTTAGTTCAGAATGCAACAGGATCTTGACCAGATGGGCCATTGGGGCGAGGAATGGCAGACTGGGTTCAATTTAGACAAATGTAAGCTGTTGGATTTTGGAAAGGCAAATCAGGGCAGGACTTATACACTTAATGGTAAAGTCCTTGGGAATGTTGCTGAATATAGAGACCATGGAGTGCAGGTTCATTGTTCTTGAAAGTAGAGTCACAGATAGGCAGACTAGTGAAGGTGGGGTTTGGTATGCTTATGTTTATTGGTCAATGCGTTGAGTGCAGAAGCTGGGACGTCAAGTTGAGGCTGGACAGCACATTGATTAATCCATTGCAGGAATTCTGTTTTAAGTTCGAAATTTCCTGTTCTGGAAAGAATGTTGTGAATCTTGAAAGAGTTCAGACAAGATTGACAAAGTCTTTGCTAGGGTTGGAGGATTTGGGCTACAGGGAGAGGCTGAATAGGCCAGGGTTAATTTCCCTGGAGAGTCAAAGACTGAGAGGTGACTTCATGGAGATTTATAAAGTCATGAGGAGCGTGGAAGGTGAACAGCCAGGGTCTTTCCCCCCAGGTTAGGTGGGTTCAAAACAAAATCGCATGGGCTTGCGTTGAGAGGGCAAAGATTTAAAACGGATCTAAGGGGCAAAGTTTTCAAGCTGTGTGTGGTGTGTGTGTGGAATGAGCTGCCAGATGAAGGATTGGAAGCTGATACAATTACAACATTTGAAAGGCATCCGATTGGGTACATGGATAGGAAGGGTTTCAAATGCTACGGACCAATTGCTGGCAAATGGGGCTCCATTTGTTGAGGATTCCTGGTTGGCATGGAAAAATTGGACCAAAGGTCTGTTTCTGTGCTGTACATCTCTATGACACTAATAAATGAAGATAAGATGTGTTCCTCTTTTGTGGAGAGCTAGCAGAAGCACAGATAATTGTCCTTGGAGCTGAGAAGGTTAAGCAAGGATTTTGACCCAGTACAAATTTGTTTCTAGGATATTTTCATTTGCAGAGAGAGGGGAATTGTTAACAATGTCACAATTTTAGTAACTACTTTCAGGTAATTAGCAAATAATATGTCAATATGTGAACATTATTTTATTCAGTATGTTCTGAGCATCTGGAACAGTCTGAATGGCAGCTGGACAGACTCAGCAGTTATTCATAAACAGATTTGGAATTTTACATTTTAAGGGAAGATTTCGGGGGCCATGGGAAAATGGGAAGGGAATTGGGAAAGATTTGCAGCATCTCCAGAGGGAGAGGGTACAGCCCCAATGGGCTGAATAGCCCCCAGCCTCTGTGCTCTGTGACACTGCCCCATTGACTGTGAATGTTGAAGCTCATCCCAGGGCAGAGAGAGAGAGAGAGAGGGAGGATCCCACCACTCACCTCACAATGGGCCCTGGATGATTGATGTCAGCGCAGGCCAATAGGACCAGAGGGCAGTACTGGAGGACCAGGTTGTCCAACCAATCGTAGTTAATGCGGGCAGACTCAAGGCTGGAACTAAAGAAAGGCACATATCACAGAGATTTGAGAAACTGGAGGACATGAGATAGGGAGCGTTCTGTGGCTGGTGAGGAATTATATAAATAAGAAAAAGTTGTGAGGGTGGATGAGGTGACAGCGATTGGGAGAGTTAAGGATGGAGGAATTTAGAGTTAGTGAGGATTAGAGTCATAATGTTATACAGCAAGGAAACAGGCCCTGTGGTCCAACCAGTCCATGCCGACCATAATTCCAAACTGAACTAATTGTAACTGCCTCCGCTTGGTCCACATCCATCCAAATATTTCCTATTTATGTACTTCTCTGAATGTCTTTCAAAGATTGTAATTGCCTTCACAGCTACCACTTCCTCTGGAAGTTCATTTCACGTGCATAATTTTTTTAAAAACCCTAATGTCTTTTCTCAAATCTTTCTCATTTCTTCTCAAAATGAATGCACCCGAGTTTTGAATCCCCCTCTCCCCCGGCTATCCCCCTTATCTAAACGCTTTCTGATTTTATAAACCTCTAATAAGGTCACCCCTCAACCTCGTGCACGCCAGTGAAAAAAAATTCCCAGCCTATCCAGCCTCTCCTTAGAACACAATCCCTCCATTCATGGCAACATGCTGGTAGATCTCTTCTGAACCTGCTCCAATTTAATAATATCCTTCCTATAACAGCACAACCAGAACTGGACATAGTATTCCAGAAGAGGCATCCCCAACGTCCTGTACATCCTCAACATAACGTCACAAGTCCTGTACTCCAAGGTCTGAACAATGAAGGTCAGTGTGCTAAGCGCCTTCTTAACCACCTGTCTGCATATAACACAAACTTCAAAGACGTGAAGCCCTCGGTCTCTTTGTTCCCATATCACTACTCAAGGCCCTACTTTTATTGAGTGTAAGTCCCACCCTCATTCTCATTTGTTTTGTCAGGATGTTATATTTTGCATTTATTCCAATCCAAAAAGTCCTTTTGAGTATAAAGGTAGTAGGAGTATAATTAAGAGGGAAATCAGGAGGCAAAAAAGGGACATGAGATAGCTTTGGTGAATAGGGTTAAGGATAATCCAAAGGGCTTTTATAAATACATGAAGAACAAAAGGCTAACTAGGGAGAAAATAGAGACCCTCAAAGATCAGCAAGGCAGCCATTGTGTGGAGCTGCAGGCGATGGGCGAGATAGAAAGCAAGTATTTTGCATCAGTGTTTACTGTGAAGAAGTACATGGGAGATATAGAATGTGGGGAAATAAATGGTGACATCTTGAAAAATGTCCATATTACAGAGGAGGAGGAGATGCTGGATGAGTGGCTAAGGAGCTGGTGCAGGGGAAAAGGATTCACATTTTTTGGATCATTGTGATCTCCTCTGGAGTAGAATTGACCTGCATAAGAAGGATGGATTGTACCTGAATTGGAAGGTGCCTAATATCGAGGCAGGGAGATTTGCTGCTGATACTTGGGAGGCATTAAACCAGTGAGGGAGTGGGTGTTACCCAAGGAGATAGTGAGAAAAGAGGTATGTCTGAGGCTGGTACAGTTCAGAAGTCAAATAGTCAAGGCAGGCAAGGGCAAGGCACAGAATGAAGTCGGACTGAGCAGTTGCACTGCATTTACCTCAATAGAAGAGGCCTGACAGGGAAGGCAGATGAGCTCGGTATGGTTTTCAACATGGCACTGGGATATTATAGCAATTACAGAGGCATCACTCTGATGGATAAGATTGGCAGCTTAATGTTCCAGGGTATAGATGCTATAGGAAGAATAGAAAGGGGGACAAGAGAGGAGGGGGAGTGGCATTTTTGATTCGGGATAGCATTATATTTTTGCTTAGGGAAGATATTCCTGGGAGTACGCCCAGTGAAGTTATTTAGGTGGAACTGGGAAATAAGAAAGGGATGATCACCTTATTGGAGTTTTCTGCATGGATTTCGTGTGAGTGCTCTGGTTTCCTCCCACAGTCCAAAGATGTGCAGGATAGGTTGGATTATCCAGGCTGAATTGCCCACAGTGTTCAGGGATGTGTAGGTTGGGTGGATTGTCCAGGCTGAATTGCCCATAATGTTCAGGGATGTGCAGGTTGGATGGCCTTCGGAAAGACAATGTTACCGAGGGAGGTTAGGAGGCTCTCCAGGTCAGTATCGATGTGATGGGCTGAATGACCTGCTTCCACACTGTTGCAAGTCTCTGATAATTCTACTAGTTTTAAAATAGTTACAGAAAATAATATACCAGATCTAAAAGCTAAGGTTCTGAATTGGACAAAGGCCAATTTTGATTGCACAAGGCAAGAACTTTCATCTGGTCCCTCCGGCCTGCTCTGCCATTCAATAAGAACAGGGCTGATCTTTTCATGGCCTCAGCTCCACATTCCTGCTCTCCTACCATAACCCTTAGTTCCTTTCCTGTTCACATATTCACATTTTGCCTTAAAGGCATTCAAGTTGATAACGTCAAATGTTGCACTCAGCAGGGAATTCCACAGATTCACAACCCTTTAGCTGAAGAAGCTCCTCCTGAACTCAGTCCTAAATCTGCTCCCCTTATTTTGAGGTAATGCTCTGTAGTTTGACCTGCCCCCAGTGGAAATAGCCTCCCTGCTTCTATCTTCTCTATTCCCTTCATAATTTTATTTGTTTCCTCTCCAACCTCCCATTCTTCTAAATTATAATGACGATAGAACCAGTTTTCTCAATCTCTCCACATACGCCAACCCTCTCAACTCCCAACTCAAACTAGTGACCCTCCTCTGTACTCCCTCCAGTGTCAGTACATCCTTGCTAATGTAAGGGGACCAAACCTGTACACAGTACTCCAGGTGTGGCCTCCCCAGCCCCCTGTACAGCTGCAGCATAACCATCCCTCTAGCAATGAAGGACAATATTCCCTTCACTGCCTTAATTACCTGCTGTACCTGCAAACCAGCTTCCTGTGATTCATGCACAAGGACACCCAGCTCCCTCTGTACAGCAGCCTGCTGCATGTTTTCACCATTTCATCATCCAGTTTGCTGTTAGTCCGACCAAAATGGATGACCTCCATCTGCCAGATCCTTACCCACTCACGTAACCTATCTGTATCCCTATGCAGACTGACAGTGGCCTCTGCAGACATTACTTTGCTCATCTTTGTATCAAATGTGAACTCTGACACCGTACACTTGGTCCTCAAGTCCAAAACATTTGTGTAAATTGCAAACAGTTGTAGTGTCAATACTAATCCAAACACCCATTTATCCCCATTCTTTATTTTTTGTTGGTGAACCGATCCTGTATCAATGATAATACATTACCCATAATGCTGTGCATCTTTACCTTATACAGCAGCCTTTTGTGTGGCAACTTATCGAATACCTTCTGGCAATCCAGGTACACCACCTCCACCGAGTCCGCCTTGTCCAACGCTCTCGTCGTATCCTCAAATAATTTCAGTAAATGTGTTAGACATGACCTGCCTTTCATGAATCCATGCTGTGTCTGCTAAAGGAGACAATTTCTACCCAGATACCTCACCACTACTTCCTTGAGAGATTCAAACATTTTCTACACTGCAGAAGTGAAGCTAACGGGTCCTTTTTGAAAAATAGTGGTGCCAATTTGCAGCTTCCACTCTGTCCAAACCATCCCAGAATCCAACAAATTTTAGTGAATTATCATGAGGTCTATTTGTTATTCCCCCCGCCCCCATCTCCTTTAGTCCCTGGGATGCATTCCATCAGGGCCAGGAGACCCAGCTACCTTGAGGCTGTTAGCTTTCCCAACATTGCCTCTTTTACTGAGAATGATTGTTTCTCTGTCCTCATCTGCTATTGCCTCCATAGGCCTGCGACAATGAGAGTATATAGACAGTATGTTCCTGTTAAGGCCAAGGCTGGTAGGTGTAGGGAATGCTGCCTGTTGAGAGAAATTGAGGACCTGGTCAAGAAAATGAAGGAGACATATGGCAGGTACAGAGAGCTGGGTTTGTGTGAATCCCGAGAGGAGTATAGGGGCAGTAGGAGTACACTCGAGGTAAACCAGGAGGTTAAAAAGGGGACATGAGATAGCTTTAGGAAATAGGTTTAAGGAGAATCCAAAGTGATTGTACAAACACACTAAGGACAAACGAGTAACCAGGCAGAGAATAGGTACCCGCAAACATCAAGGCTGTCTGTGGAACCGCAGGAGGTGAGAGAGGTTCTGTGTGAGCGGAGAGGTTTTACAAACAAAATGTGCACATCGGAAAACACAAATATGAACATCCCAGTCTCGTATTTTCAGAAAACGGGGAATTGCCTCAGTGTGGCTGCAGGCATGGGTGCGTGCCGCCATCTTTATTTGGGGCAAGAATTCACTGGACACGTGCGGAGCCGCCAGCTTTGTAGGGGGCAAGGTGCAGCCAGGCGCATGTGCAGCCTTTCTCTGGTACAGATTCATTGGGCAGGATTTACACAGAGCACATTCAAACTCAGAGAAATGGGTGTTTATTTCTGGATATGTTTCATTATTCATTTAAATGATTTGGTATCGTAAATGAGTTTGCAGGTCATACAAAATTGGAGGTATTGTGGATAATGAAGAAGGTTACCTCGGATTACACTGAGATATTGATCAGATGGGGTTTAATTTAGATAAATGTGAGGTGCTGCATTTTGGAAAAGCAAATCAGGACAGGACTTATACACTGAATGGCAAGGCCCTGGAGATGTTTGCGGAACAAAGAGACCTTGGACTGCAGGTTCATAGTCCTTGCAAGTCAAGTTACAGGTAGATAGGATGATGAAGAAGGTGTTCAGTATATTTTCCTTTATTGGTTAGAGCATTGAGTACAGGATGTGGGAGGTCATGTTGCTGTAGAGGACATTTGTTAGGCCACGTTTGGAATAGTGTGTGGAATTCTGGCCTGCCTCCTATCAGAAGGGTGCTGTGAAACTTGAAAGGTTTCAAAAAAGACTTACAAGGATGTTGTTAGGGTTGCAGGATTTGAGCTACGGGGTGAGGCATAAAAGGCTGGGCTGTTTTCCCTGGAGTGCCATAGTCTGAGCGGTGATGTTATGGAGGTTTATATAATCATGAGGGACATGGATAGAGTAAATGAACCAGGTGTTTTCCCCGGAGTGGTGGTGTCCAGATGAAGAGGGCATTACTTTAGGGTGAATGGATAAAATTTCGAAGGGGTCTAACAGACAATTCTTTCATGCAGTGGGTGGAGTGAGCTGCCAGAAGAAGTGGTGGAGACTCGTACAACTAAAACATGTCAAAGGCATCTAAAAAGATACATGATATGATTAGGAAGCATTTACAGGGATATGGGCCAAGTGCTGGCAAATGGGAATAGATTAGGTTTAGATACCTGGTTGGCATGGGTGAGTTCGACCGAAGGGTCTTTCTCGGTGCTATACATCTCTATGACTGTGAGATCATAACAACTTACACTGTTCTGCTTCATCTCTGGGCTCCCTCATGACCACTTTGTTAATATCTAGCTTCCTCAGTCTCGAACAATGGGTGTATCTTTGGTCTGTTTAGTATTTTACTATAACTTTTACAGATATTTTAGTAAGTTAACTTTTCACTGCCGCCCAGCCCCTGACCATGTGCTGCTTATTAATATTTTTCTGGAAAATCTTTGACAGTCAAGAATTCCTTTTTCCAATAAGCAAGTGTATTTTCCTTCCATTTCTGACTCTCAAATTCTGCACCATTTTCATTCCCTGTAATCCGTTTTGCACTCCCTGAAACATCAACTGTGTTTCTCCTTCCACAGATCCCAGTGATTAATGCCAAAGCCCTGTTGCCTGGGGAGAGGGTGATGTTTGACTTTCTTGTACAGCTGCAGTTTGTGTGGTGAAGGTGCTCCCACAATGTGGTTGGGTAATAGATGTTATAGATTATTCATTACAGCAACAGTGATGATTTGAAGATAATGTCCAAATCAAGAACAGTTTGTAGTTACATTATCCTGCTTATAATTTCACAAAAATATTATTGGGAACTTTAGACATAAGGCCAGAGAAGGATGATATTAGGTCAGGTGACCAAAAGCATTGCCAAATAAGCAGATTTTGAGGAATGTCTTAAAGGAGGAAAGCAGACCTGTGAGGCTTTGGCTGCGAATTTCAGACCTTGTTGTTTTGGCAACTGTAAAAGCAGCCACACAGGTGAGGTAATGAATTAACAGATCATTGGGAGTCTCGAACAGAATGGGTTGTCGGGGTCTCAAAGGGTGTGAGATACAGCGAGCTAGGGATGATCACACCCAGGAATTACATCAAGGGTGAGAATTTTAAATTGAGGGATGTGGGCCGGATGCTGGCAGGTGAGACTAGATTGGGCTGGGATATCTGGTCGGCATGGACAGGTTAGATTGAAGGGTCTGTTTCCATGCTGTACATCTCTGTGGCTCTGTGCTGTTGATTATGAATAGGAGCTTTTTGAAGGTTCAACAAGTTTTGGTACAAAGGAGTACTAGGGTAGCAGACATTTAGTTTTTCTTGAGATGACAGGGAGATTGAATGTGGGAAGCTGGCCAGGAGTGTGTTTAGCTACTGAAGCCTGGAGATAACACAAGGTGGATGAGAGTATATGAGCTGAGACAAGGGTAGAATCAGCTAGAAATAGTGGTGTTGGAGTGGGACTGGGCTGTCCCCCTCACCTCACCTCTGGGATTCAGCTGGTTGTCAGGTTGTGAATCAGGGCAGTAACACAATCGGGAGCTGAGTGGCCCTGGTGGAGCCGAGAATGAGTGTCACTCAGCTGGCTGTTGCTGAGCAGCTGCTGCGTGGTAGTCCTGTTGGTGACATCTTCCATCACTTTACTGCTGATCGAGTGTGGACTGATAGAGGGAAATTTCCTGGATTGGATTGCCCTGTGTTTTTGTGTTGAACATGCCTGTTCTACATTGTTGTTCGATGCCAGTGCTGGAGCGGTACTTGGCTTGGTGGGTGGCAAGTTCTGGAGCAAATGCTGTTGTCGTATCTGGTGCTTGTATATGTGAGGCCCGTCCATCAGTAAGGGTGGGGATATCTGTGATGCTTCCTCCAGTGAGTTGTTTAATTGTCCATCACCGTTCACAACTGGGTGTGGCAGAACTGCAGAGCTCTGATCTGATCCATTGGAAGTAGAATCACTTCACTCTATTGCTTGCTGCTGATGCTGTTTGATATGCAGATGGTCCTGTTTGGTAGCTTCACCAGGTTGGCACTTCATTTTTAGGTATGCCTGGTGCTGCTCATGGCATGCCCTCCTTTCCTGTCCGTTGTGATGGGTGAGAGCGGGATGTACAAACCCATGAGATTACAGATTGTGCTGGAGTACAGTTCTGCTGCTGTTGATGTCCCACAGTGCCTCAGAGGTACCCGGTTTAAGATCTAACATCTCTTCAAATTCTATCCCATTTAGAATAGTGATAGTGCCACTCAACACAATGGAGATTTTTCTTAACTTTAAGGCAAGACTTTGTCTCCAAAAGGAGTGTGTGATGGTCGCTCCTACCGATACTGTCATGGACAGATGTATCTGCAGCTGGTCAATTCATAACAATGAGATCAAGTATGTTTTTCCCTCTTGTTGGTTCCCTTACAACCTGCTGCAGACTCAGTTGAGCAGCTATATCCTTTAGGACCGGACCAGCTCAGTCAGTAATTGTTGCAGAGCTCTCCCTCCCCATCATCTCTCTCCATTACTCCACTGTTACTCAGTTATCAAACTGCTTAGCACCCTCCCACTACTCAATTAGGTGCAGTTTCCTCCAATGAAGCATTATAATGGTTAAACCCATTGCCTTACAAATTCCTTTCCCTTACTGCTGAGCCCCTCGCTCTCCCTGAGAACTCTGAGGCAGAATTACACTCTTTGTAATATTGCTCTCATATCTGTAACCCCAAGCTGACCTTCTGATCAGGTATCTACACAATCACTAACACCAGGAATTCCAATCTCTGAAACGTTGTTTGTCTCCTCCTCCCCCCAGCTCCATTGCTACTGAAACCCCTTACCCGCGTCGGTGTCGCCTTAAACTTGATGAATCTGAAGCGGAACCCTTGATTCCGTGACTGACCCAGAAGCTGGTTTCAGACTCCCCCATGGTGGGAAACATCCTGTCACGATTTATCCTGTCAAACTCCTTACGAGTCTGGTGGTGGGGTCTGATTGTAAGTGGTAGAAATGGCAGAGGATGATGTGTTGTATCTGGGTGGAAGGTAAGAACTTAGGGAGGGTTCTATCCTTGCAGTTGGATGTATGGGTTTCAAAGGCTCGTGTGTTAAAGTGACAGGCAGCTGGAAGCTCGGGGTCTGTTTTTGCAGCAAAATGTGGATCATCTTCTGCCATTTCCATTACCACCACTGAGATGCTGCCAGACACCGGTTCCTGTCCCCTCCATTAACAGCTATGCACCATCCCAGCCTGATCATAATCCACTCCTTTGTCTTTCCAAATGTACTGGTCTCTCTTTGGGTTCTGTACCTGCCCATTATTTACTCTTTAACCCCTATCTCCTGCAGTACAAAGATCTGCAGATTTGTTGAATTGGCCAAGCTAAATTTCCCATAATGCTAAGGGATGTGTAGGTTAGGTGCATTAGTCAGGAGAAATATATAGTAATAGGGTCAGGTAGGGGAATGGGTCTGGGTGGGATACACTTTGGAGGGACGCTGTGGACTTTTTGGGCCGAATAGCCTGTTTCCACACTGTCAGGATTCTAATTTTCCCAGCTCCCATCGGTTCTGAGGAAGGGCCACTGGACAGATTTCTGTTCCCAGATGCTGCCAGACCTGCTGAGCTTTCCCAGCACCTCCTGCTTGTTGTTCCTGATTGACACCATCCATCCACCTTCCGGGTTTGATTCAGGCAGGGGGAGGATCCCACCACTGACCTCACAATGGGGTCCAGCTGATTGGTGGAAGCTTCGGACCAATAGGCAAAGGGGGTGGGACTGTTGGACCAAGTGGAACCAGCTGGTCATCCAAACAATGGGAGTGAATGTGGGGCATGGCCAGTGGGATGACACGTCACCAGTAACTCCGCCTGTGCAGAGCCACGTGACTCGGCCGTTGGTGAATGTGGGAGAGGCAAACATGGAAGGGGAGAGTGGCCTCGGAGACAGGGAGATAATGAGTCACTTTAGACTGGGAAGTTTTAATTACACTCTGTGCGGGTTGTTAGTCTGAATTAGAAACTCTTTTCCGAGTTTGCAGCAGATGGGAAAATGGCTGTGGCCCTCAGGCGGTGATAGGTCCTAGGATATGGCCGCCATCTTTATTGGGGGCAAGGTACAGTGAGGGGCATGGACATGTCCCCTTCCTAGGATGGGGCGGGTGTGTACGATTTAAAGAGAGGCATTTACACATCAAGCACATACCAAGAAAAAAGTATGTCTTTATATTCTTCCTGTATTGACTGAGTATTTTGTGAATTCATTTCATAGGATATTAAATCAGAATAATTGACGTTGGGATCTCAAAAGTAAGTTTTTACAGTCAATGGAGTCATCAGGATCTGAATATCATTGGCATTTAACTGTGGAAGGAGAAAGGTTTGTTCTGTTTGTGGGAAAATATCTCCAATGCTTTTGTAAAGCGGAAAGATGTACAAAATCGTGGTTGGATCACCCTTTGGGTGTGTGCTCTGTTCTGGGCCCTGCAGCTGAGGAAGGAGATATTGCCCTGAGAGGGAGTACAGATTTATCCAAATAATACCTCATCTCATTGTAAGAACTCTCAGATTAGACCCAATCACCCACTTCATGATGTTAACCTGTAAACTTCATATTTTCAATTACCTGCAAAGTTCCCATTAAAAGTCCTTTTGGACTCAAATTCCAGTACCTTTTCAGGTGGAATGTTTCAGATTCTGACAACTGTCTGTTCATTCAGAAACTGCTGAGGTCCATGTTGACTCTGGGATTACAAAGGGCTGAATTGAAAGATGAGGTGCAGTCCCTGAGCTCCCATTGAGATGTATTAGAACAGGACAGGAGGCTGAGGGCAGTGTAGGTGTGAGCAGACAATGACAATGACAGGGCTGCACTGTGAGGGCTGCTTGGCTCAATGAGTGTTTTGGAGTTAGATGAAAACAGAGCGAGGGGAGACAGGGAGAAGGTGAAGTTGAAACTCAGTTTTAGTTCAGGCCGTTCAGAAATTCACGTGGTCCCAATGGGAACAGTCAGTTTTTAAGTGATACCTGCGGAGTATTTGTGAACAGTTTTTAAAGTATTTTTCCTGAGGGCAGTTGAGAGTTAACCACATTGCTGTGGGTCTGGAGTCACATGTAGGCCAGACCAGGTGAGGATGACAGTTTCCTTCCCTACAGGACATGAGTGAACCAGATGGGTTTTCTAACAATCGACAATAGTTTCATGGTCATCATTTGCCTTTTCATTCTAGATTGTATTGAATTCCGATGCCACCATCAGCCATGTTGGGATTCTATCCCTAATCCTCGGAACATTGCACATGTCACTCATCTGGCAGGAATACCATTAAGCCATTGCCTCCCTTTTTAGCAATGTTTAAAAGAATGTTCTGTCATTCTACGTGTACAATGTGAGATAAAATACTGCAACGTCCATGTGTCGGCCTCTCCAAAAGGTCAATCAACAGATTTGTTTGGGGGCGAAATATTTCACTTTTTTTTAGTGGGGGGAGGGAGTTTATTAAACAAAAATGAATCCAAATAAAAATCTTATGCCACAGAAATGTAATTTCTGAAGGGGGAGGGGCTTCCAGAGACAGGGAGGGTTGTGGGGCCAGAGGGGGATTGTTGTCCAAACATCACTGTGGTGTACATGGACTGCAGCATTTCAGGGAGGCGGTTAACCACCACTTTCTCCAAGACAAGTAAAGGGGGACAATAAATACTAGTCTGGGCAGCAAAGGCAACCCCAGTGAATAAAACCAAGCAATGACCTCTCTAAGCTGACTTGCTGTGAAGTTAATGGAGTGGGCAGAGAAGAGAAACAGTGACATTTCACAGCTGCCCTCAGAGAGACCTCCCCCTTGGAAGTACTCAGAGCTGGGGATCAGCTCAGTGAGTTTCAGTCTCTTCAAATATCAATCTTAGTCAGTTTTATTTTATTAAATCTACAATCATGAGTCAGGTGAGGATTTCTTTTTAATGTCTTACGGTCTCTTGATTAAATGTTTAAGATATGAAACGTAAGCATTAAGTTATTCTCGGGCAGTATTTATCAAGCAGTAAGACAGTGCCTTTGTCTTGGTCTGTAGGTTGTTAAGGCGGAGAGATGGCCTGTTGTAGAGTGGCGTGCTGTTCCTGTCGGATGTGGGAGATTAGGGAGAGTTTCAATGATCCTGATGATCATGTCTGCAGGAAGTGTGATTGCAAATCCTATTGGATCGCATGGATTGGTGGAGGAGTGATTAAAGGCAGTGACGAATTGATAGGAGCTCGGGAATTCGATAGGTGGCAGTCTCAGGATTGCAGGATTTTGTAGATACAGTCAGGTGGATGGGTTACGTCCAGGAAAGCTAGGAGGGGTAGGTAGGTACTGCAGGAGTCTCCTGTGGCTATCCCCATCTCAGACAAGTATACTGTTTTGGAAAATGTAGGTGGTAATAGACTTTCAGGCGAATGTAGCACTGACAGCCAAGTTACTGGTACTGAGACTGGCTTCTAACATAATGTGAGGTATATCCAGTTCCATACGATCGATGGTGATAGAGGACTCTCTAGTCAGGGGCACAGTCTGCCGTTTCTGCAGCTGACAGTGAGACATCAGAATGGGGTGGTGCTGCCCTGGTGCCAGTGTCTCTCAGAGGGAGCAGAATATTCTCAAAAGGGATATTAACCATTGGGAGGACATTGTACATTGGTACCAATTGCAGAGGAAGGGGAAAGCATGGGGTCCTGACGAGCAGGGAGATTTGCTAGTGCCACTTGGGAGGCATTAAACCAGTGAGGGAGTCGGGGTAAACCTAAAGAGATAGTGAGAAAAGAGGTGAGTCTGAGGCTGGTACTGTTCACCGGTCAGACTGTCAAGGCAGGCAAGAGCAAGTCACAGAATGAGGTGGGACGGACCAGTTGCACTGCATTTATTTCAGTGCAAGAGACCTGACAGGTCAGGCAGGTGGGCTCAGGGTATGGTTTTGAACATGTGCCTGGGATATTACAGCAATTACAGAGGCATCACTCAGGGATGGATAGGACTAGCAGCTTAATGTTCCAGGGTATAGATGCAATAGCAAGGATAGAAAGAGAGAAACAGAGCGGGGGAGCGGCATCTTTGATTAGGGATAGCATTCTGGCTGGGTTCGGGAGGATATTCCTGGGAATACCTCCAGGCAAGTTATTTGGTTGGTACTGAGAAATAAGAAAGGAATGACCATCTTACTGGGATTGTATTATAGACTCTCTCCCAATAGTCAGCTGGGAATTGAGACACAATTTTACCAGGAGACCTCAGTTATCTGTAAGAATAATATGGATGCAATGATAAGTGGTTTTAACTTTACTAACATAGCCTCGGAGTGCTGTTGTGTTAAGGGCTTGGATGGAAAGGTATTTGTTCAGTGTGTACGAGAACATTTCAAAATCAGTTTGTAGGATGTTCCTACTAGAGAAGGAACAAAACCTGACGTGTTTTCTTCATTCACAGGATGAGGCTGTCACTGGCTCGGACAGCATTTATTGCTGCATTTACCCAGAGAGCAGACACATTGCTATAGGTCTGGAGTCCCATGCAGACCAGACCAGCTAAGGATGGCATTTTCCTTCTCTAAAGGTCATGAGTGAACCAAATTGGTTTTTCCAACAATTAACAATGGATTCCTTGTCGTCACTAGATTATTTTTTCCAGATATTTATTGAATACACGTTCCAAAATCTGCTGTGATGGGATTCAAACCCGGGTCCCCAGAACGTTATCTGGGTCTCTGGATTAACTGTCTAGTGATAATTTCACTACATCATCACTGCCTCTTAGGAAATGAGGCAGGGTGAGTGACTGAGGTATCAGTGGGGCAGCACATCAGCACCGAAGACCCCACAGTATTGTGGCTCAGTGGTTAGCGCTGCTTCCTCAGCACCAGGGACCTGGGTTTGATTCCAGCCTCGGGCAACTATCTGTGTTCAAGGTGGCACATTCTCCCCAGTGTCTGTGAGGATTTCCTTAGGGTGTTCCATTTTCCTCCCACAGTCCAAAGATGTGTAGGTTAGTTGGATGAACCATGTTGAATTTTCCATAGTGTCTAGATGCAGTAGATGAGGTTTTGGGATGTGCAGGCAAATCTCTGCCTGATGTGAAAAGATCCTTTTGGGGTCTTGGTCAGAGGGAGGCGTGGCCGCATGTTTTACATCTCCCATGGCAGCAAGGGAGGGTCAAGGGTGTGGAGCGTGCGTTGGTGGGAGGGTGTGGACCGAACATGGGAGGTGCAGAGGGAATGGTCTCTGCGGAACACAGATAGGGTTGGGGATGGAAATATGTCTCTGGTGGTGGTGTCTGACTTTAGGTAGCAGAAATAACAGAGGTTAATGCACTGTATCTGAAGATTATTGGGATGGAAGGTGAAGACCACAGGGTTATGTTATTTATTGTGGCTGGAGGGGTGGGGTAAAGGCAGGGGTGCGGTAAGTGGAGGGTATGTGATGGAGGGCATTGTTGATCTAGTCAGGGGAAAATTATGGTCCGTGAAGTAGGCCTTTCTGGGATGTCCTGGAATAGAATCCAAAGAGATTAAACAAATATATCACAGACAAAAGATTAACTGGACCAGACAACGTGACTCCTTAAAGGTCAACAAGGCTGCCTATGGACCCACAGAGGGTGTGAAATATATGCAAATATTTCTCGTCATTTTTACTGGAGAAGTATATGGAAGCTTGAGAGTTTGGAGAAATAAACAGTGATAACTTGAAAAGTGTCCATGTTACAGAGGAGGTGGGACTGGATGTCTTAAATCGCATCAAGGTGGATAAAGCCCTGGAACCTGATCAGGTGTATCCTGGAACTTTCTGGAAATCTAGGGAACTGATTGTTGGGCCTCTCCTGTGATATTTGTATCGTTCATAACGACAGGTGAGGTGCCATTATTTTAAAAAGGTGGTAAGGAGAGGCCATGGAACAAGAGAACAGTGAGCCTGAATCAGTGGCAGGCAAGTTGTTGGAAGGGATTCTGAGGGACAGGATATCCATCTATTTGGAAAGGTAAGGAATGATCAGGGAGACTCACTGTGGCTTTGTACATGCACAATTGTGTTTCACTAACTTGAGTGACTGTTTTGAAGTGACAAAGAAAATTGATTAAGCCGGGCAGTGAATGTTGTTTATATGGACATTCAACAAGGTTCCACAAAGCAGACTGGTTAGCAGGGTTAGATCACATGGAATGCAGGGAGAGCAAGCCATTACCAAATTGCCTTGAAAGTAGGAGACAGAGGATGATGATGGAGGGTTGCTTTGCGGACTGGAGGTCTGTGAGCAGCAGTGTGCTGCAAGGATGGATATTGGGCCCTTAAGTAAATGACTTGGGTGTGAATATATGAGGTATGGTCAGTAGGTTTACAGAAGACACCAAAATTGGAGATGTCATGGACAGTGAAGAAGGTTAGCTCAGAATACAACAGGATCTTGATCAGATGGGCCACTGGAGCAAGGAATGGCAGATGGAGTTCAATTTGGATAAATGTGAGCTGTTGTATTTTAGAAAGGCAAATCAGGGCAGGGCTTATACACTTAATGGTAATGTCCTGGGGAGCGTTGCTGAACAAAGGGACCTTGGAGTGCAGGTTCATAGTTCCCTGAAAGTAGAGTCACAGGTAGGCGGGGGAGTGAATGCAGCATTTGGTACGCTCCCCGTTATTGGTCAATGCATTGAATGCAGCTGTTGTGATGTCATATTGTGGCTGGACAGGGCACTGATGAAGGCCCTTCTGGAATTTTGTTGTCAGTTCCAATCTCCCTGTTCTTGGAATAATGTTGAGAAACTTGAAAGGGTTCAGAAAACATTTGCAAGGACTTTCCCGGAGATGGACGGTTTGAGCTATTGGGAAAGGTTGAATAGGCTGGGACTATTTTCCCTGGAGATTTGGAGGCTGAGAGGTGATCTTCTAAAATCATGAAGGGCAAGGATAAGGTGAGCAGTCAGGGACTTTTTCCCAAGTTCGGTGGGTCCGGAACTAGAGGGTACAGGCTTAAGGGGGGATGTGACTACAGTGTTTTTATGCTTTTGGTCTCAGACCGGTGTCTGCGTAATCACCTTTGCATTCGTTTTTACGTATTTTACCGAGTGCAAAGTTAGGTCGAACCTCCTCGTGGTTCCCCCTGGCAACGGACTATACGAGGAAGCTCTTGACGGGGGCGATTTTAACTGTTTTAGTGGCGTTTTAGTCTAGTTTTATCAGTGTTTTACCATCGATTTTATCTTTGGTTTTAACCTGATTTTACTGGTGCTTTGCGCCACGGCGGCTTGATCGTTTTAACCGTTGTCTGAGCATTACTCGATATAGTTCGGCTAATACGACCTGGTAGAAAAGATACGAGACGGCTGGTGACCTGTCGGTCTACGGGAAACAAAATTTTGGCGAAGGCGTTATGGCTGATACCAAAGTATCCGGTTGGGTGGGAGACCGGGTAAATAACCGCCCCGCACGGTGGCTTTTGGCGGCTCCGTGTGTAAAGTGTGCGAGCCAATATCGGAATGTACAATCCGTCTCAATTCAGACACAGACGGATGAGACCCTACGAATTATTCCAGCAAGGTTGTCCTCGGGCAGGCACGAGGAAACCTTTAAGATAGTCCAGAATAGTGACAAAATTCGAAAAACAGTGCTGGGAGAGAAGGCCCCTCTACAGCCAAGTCCATTTAAGAGCCGGATCATTTTTAATTCGAATTTTAAAGGGCCCTTTAATTTTAATCGAAGTGGAGTTTTAGAGAGACAAGAGGGGGAAGATGAGGGTAGGATTATACCACCCGTCCAATAGAGAAACTAATAAATTAGAAATTATAATTAATTACCCTATAGAAGATTTTAAATGTAGTTATTGTAATAACATCTACAATACTACTGGGTTATTTAGAAAGCATTTAAAAGTATGTCGAGGGATTAAATCGGTTAGGATAAGGTGTAGCAAATGTAAATGGGAGGGTAGTTATCAGGCAGTAGCGTGCCACTATCCGAAATGTAAAAGAGATGGGGATGGTAGTAGAGGTATTTGTAGTAACGTTAATGATAGGAATGTAGAGGAAGATTCAGAGAAACCCTTTCAATGTGAGCTGTGCTCATTAAAATTTAAATCGGCCAGAGGTCTGGGACAGCATGAAAGGCATGCACACCCTAGTTTAAGAAATGAGAAAAGGAAAGGGAGTAAGGCGGATAAAATAGGGAATAACGATGGAAATAAAAGGGGTATATGGTCCAGAGAGGAAACTGAAATGCTGCAACAATTGGATTCTGAATTTAGTGGTTGCAGGAACATTAATAAGTTGATAACGGATAGGATGGGGTCTAAAACTGCAAAACAAATATCAGACAAGAGACGATTAATAAACAAGAAAAATAAATCTAGTAAGAAGGATTTAAATTTAGAGGAGCTCCCCAACAGTATTGATGAAGAGGAAGGAGAGGATAATGATAGAATTGAAAGTGACCTGATACCCGATAGGAGCGTAGAAGAGGAGAATCAGGACATCATTGATGTTAGGGAATGTCCAAATAGCTCAATTACAGATTTGATAAAAATAATGGAGGAAGACCTGAAGAAGGGTAAAAATGGTTGCAAAGAGTTTAATAAGATTATGGGGGAGATTGTAGGTAAATTAGGACAGAGGAAGGAGGATGATAGGAAGAGTAAAATAAGTGGTAATAATAGAATAAAAACCAAAACTAAGGAGAATGGACGAAAGAAAGATAGGAAGGTAAACAATGCTTTAAAGAGATATAGTGGGAAAAAAGGGAAGTTTAAAGAGGCACAAGTCTTGTATAAAAGTAAAAGGCAGTATTTGGCAAGAAATTTAATGGGAGCCCCGGTTAATAGTAAATGTCCCCTAAGCGAGAAGGAACTGGAGGAATATTTTAAAGAAAAACTAATGACTATTAATGAGAAAAATAGTTTAAGGGGTTTTGCCAAATACAAAAATCAAAGAGAGGAATCCATGGACGTTGCTCCATCTGGTCCTGTGACGGTGGAAGAAGTCGATCAGGCCTTAAGGGCGATGGACGTGAACACCGCCGCAGGACCAGATGGGGTAACGTTAAAGGAGATTATTAAAGTCTTTAATAAAGATAATTTAATACTGCCTAGGGTGTATAGCATTTGGCTACAAAGTGGCAGGATCCCAGATAGGTTAAAAACTAGTAGAACAGTATTAATCCCAAAAGTGAGCAGTGAAGATAAACTTAAAGATATAGATAATTGGAGGCCAATAACTATCGGGCCAATCCTGCTCAGACTTTTTACTAAAATCGTGGCAGGTAGGCTTAATAAGGTAATAAGTTTAAACAAACGTCAAAAAGGTTTTATGTCCGGTATCTCAGGATGCAAGGAAAATATTAAAATCCTTGAGAATATTATGAAAGGTGTCAAGAAGAGGAAGAAAAATTTAGCTGTAGTCTTTATAGACTTGGCAAAAGCTTTTGACACGATAGGACACAAATTAATTATTACTGCATTAAGAAGGCTTCACCTTCCGGTATTATTTATTAAATTGATAATAGACTTATATGATAATAATTCTACCCAAGTAGAGGGTTCTAACTGTAAAACTGGGAATATTCCCATTTTACGGGGGGTAAAACAGGGTGATGCTTTATCACCAATTTTATTTAACATAGTTATGGATCCTTTACTTTGCACAATTGAAGAGAAACAAAAAGGAATATTCCTTGGGGAGGATGGAAATGGTTGTCACTGCGCAGCGTTTGCGTTCGCAGATGACATTGCCTTGATTAGTGAAACTTATGAGGGAATGGTGTGCAATTTGAAAATAGTGGAGAAATTTTGTAATAATACCGGAATGGGGATTAATATTAATAAAACCAAGGGCTTTTATCTTACCCATAAAAATAAAACTTTTATATATAACGATGTAGTAAATTGGAGTATTAATGGGGGGATTATACAGTTTATAGAACAGGGTGCTACTGACAAGTATCTTGGGGCCAAAATTGACCCATGGGTGGGAGTCAGTAACACCGAATGGGAAAAGCAGTTAGAGGAATGGGTGGAGAATTTAAAAAGGTCCCCTCTAAAACCTGGCCAGAAACTTGGGATCTTAAAAACATACTTTTTCCCTCGACTGTATTTTTATCTCACTTTAGCGGAAGTTTCTCTTAACTATCTTAGTAAACTAGATAATATTATTAAAAATGCGGTGAAGGAAATCTTACATCTTCCTCAATCTATTACGGACGGGGTGCTTTATGCAAAAGCCCGTGATGGTGGCCTGGCATTAAATCGTCTGTCAGTATTCATACCGATTTCGATTCTGAGGAAGTATGGTACACTACAGAATTCGACGGATGAAATACTACATGCCTCATTTTATTTTGAAGGCAGTAGTGTGAAGGAGAAGATGCGGAAAATGAGTAGTTTAAAGGTATTGGAGAACATCTAGAATCCGTGTATCAATCAAGGGTCGAATGTTGGAGATACCATTATGGAAGAAGACGAAGGGATGGAAGAATTTGCGAGTTCTAACTACGCAAGTTGGAGAACTATAGAAGTACAGAAATGGATGGCCCTCCCCTGTCAAGGGGCAGGGGCACACTACTACAAGAACGATAGTATCTCCAATAACTGGTTGAAGAGGACAGACTCTATGAGAATGTCCAAAGTGATTAATTCACTGTTATTACGAACGAATTTATATCCAACAAGGGCGACATTATCGTATGGCAGGCCATTTAACATCAAAAGTTGCCGAAGATGTAATGATCCCTCGGAAACAATAGCACATATTTCTGGTTGGTGTCCCTTTGTTAAAAATATGAGGATTAAGAGACACAACAGAATAGTTGAGGAGTTAGTTAAATATATCAAGAAATACGGGTGGACAATATATGTGGAACCTAGCATTAAGGATGAGGCCGGGAAACTCTGGATACCGGACCTCATCGTGGCGAAGGAGCAGCAGATAATTGTCATAGATGTAACAGTTAGGTCTGATCTCCAAATAAACTCCCTCGAAGGGGCCTGGGACGAAAAGACGAAGAAATATCAACATCTTGAGAAGGAGATAATGGACCTTATCGGTAAAGGAAAAGTATCCTTCTATGGGTTTGTGATGGGAGCCCGAGGGAAATGGTTTTCAAAGAACTCAGATTTGATGAAGACCCTCGGGATCGCGAAGTTTAAATCCTTTGCACAGAATGTCGCAAACTTGTCTTTGTCATTGACTCTCGAGCTCCTCCGGACTTTTATGGACTCTTAATAACTCCCTTCGATTTATTTAAGTTTTAGGTTGGAAATCTTAAGGTTTTTAATGTTTTTAATGCTTCTATAGTTCTTAGTTGGTTTTAACTAATTTTTAGTTTAATATTTTAATTTTTTCTGTTTTAGTAATAAAGTTGTAGTATTTTAGATCACTTAGGTAATTGGTGGAGGGTAATCTGGTGTTAGTTTAATCAACAGGGCACGCTATACACAACAAATGATGAGTGGTTACCTAGTCAATACGGTAAATAATCCTAGCTCATCTTTGTCCTCGCTTGAGATTCTGCTTCGCATTATTATTTTAACTTTTTTTACCTTTTTTGTTTTATCGTTCCCATTTTAGATCATTCAGCTGTGGTTTCGCTGGATAGGGGTTTGTCTTTTGTCGACGAGCGACGTGAAAACTCGGAAAGGACACTCCATCATGTATGATGAGTGCGATAAAAAGGTGAGAGGGAAAAAATTTAAAAGGGATCAAAGGGGCATCTTGTTCATGTTGAGGGCGTTGCATGTATGGAATGAACTGCCAGAGGAAGGGGTGGAGGCTAGTACAATTGCAGCTTTTAAAAGGCATCTGTTTGGGTACATGAAGAGGGAGGATTTAGAGGGATGATGGTGAACCGTTGGCAAATGGGACTCCATTAACGCTCTCCGTTATTGGTCAATGCATTGAATACAGAAGCTGGGACGCCATATTGTGGCTGGACAGGACATTGAATAAGCCACTTCTGGAATTCTGTTTTCAGTTTGAATTTCCTGTTCTAGGAAGGATGTTGTGAAACTTGAGAAGGTTTGGACAAGATTTACAAAAACGTTGCCAGGATTGGAGGATTTGGGCTACAGGGAGAGGCTGAATAGGCTGGGGCTATTTTATCTGGAGAGTCAAAGACTGAGAGGTAACTTCATGGAGATTTATAAAATCACGAGGGGCGTGGATGAGGTGAGCAGCTGGCGACCTTTTCCTTTAGGTTAGGTGGGCTCAAAACTAGAACACATGGGTTTAAGTTGAGAGGGCAAAGATTTAAAAGGGATCTAAGTGGCAACATTTTCAAGCTGAGTGTGGTGTGTGTATGGGAGGGGCTACCAGATGAAGTAGTGGAGGCTGAAAAAAATCACAACGTTTAAAAGGCTTCCAATTGGGTACAGGAATAGGAAGGGTTTTGATGGATGCAGGCCAATAGCCATTAGTTTAGGATTCCTTGTTGGCACAGACGATTTGGACCGACGGTCTGTTTCTTTGATCTTAATAAATTAAGATGCATTCCTCTTTTTTGTGCAGAGCTAGCTGAAGCACAGATAATTACCCTTGGAGCTGAGAAGGTGAAGCAGTGATTTTGATCTGGTGCAGATTTGGTTCCAAGGTCTTGAATTTGCAAAGAGAGAGAGGAATTGTTAACCCTGTCACGATTTTTAATAACTACTTTCAAGTAATTGGCAAATAATACAAGGTGAAAATGTGAACACTATTTGACTCAGTAAGTTCTGAGCATCTGGAACAGTCTGAACGACACAGATTCAGCAGGTATTCTGAAACAGACTTGGAATTTTACTTTTTAAGGAAAGATTTGGGAGGCTATGGGCTCATGGGAGAGTACTTGGGACAGATTTGCAGCATCTCCAGAGGGAGAGAGTACAGCCCCAATGGGCTGAATAGCCCCCAGCCCCTGTGCTCTGTGATACTTCCCCATTCACTGTGAATGATGAAGCTCATCCCAGGGCAGGGAGAGGGATCCCTCCACTCTCATGACAATGGTGCCCGGCTTGACGGCAGCTCCAGACCAATGGGAGGAGAGTCTGTGTGCCCCTGCAGCCAATGGGAGTGAATGAGGGGTGTGGCCAGCAAGACGACACCTGTCCATGAGCTGTACAGATGCAGTGTCACTGGGGGGGGGTGGGAGAGACAGCAGAGACTGGGACAGAGGCTGTAGGACCTGAATTACAAACTCCCGGTAAATTAAAACCAAAAGAACTGCGGAAGATGTAAAACAGAAACAACAACCAGGAGGATCTGGAAAAGGTCTGGCAGCATCTGTGAAGAGAAATCAGAGTTAAAGTTTAAGATCTGGTGTCCCTTCCACAGAACAGATGTTACTGAGGGAAAAAAAGTCAGTTTATTTGCAGAAGATAGTGTGGGGGGAGGATATAAGGAGTAAAGGATAGGTGGGGATAGAGTGAGAAGAACGGTTGGATAAAGGAGTGGATAACGATATGGCTGGGGGAGGGTGACTCGCTGTTAATGGAGACTGTTAGTGGCTAACCATAGGTAGTGTGTAATGACAGGCTGTGAGAACAAGGCCTGGTGTGTGGGGTAGGGGGCTTCGACATGGGGTTCTTAACCTATGGTTAGCCACTAACTGTCTCCATTATAAGCTGTTGCCCACCTATATCACTGCACGATTGTGTCCTCGGCAGCTCCAGACATTTGGAATATCCTCCCTCACCCCCACTCTGTCCGCCTTGAAGATGTATCTAAAAATTGTTCTTTAATCAACGTTTCCATCATTCGTGAAGCATTTTAGGAGATTTGTCAATGTGAAAGGCTCCATACAATGCAGGTGGTTGTTGTTACTGTCTGACATCAGGAGAAACAGGGATGAGCCCTCTCTCTCTCATACCTGATGAACAGCAGCAAAAGCAGGAAGCACTGAGCATGCTCCAGCCCACAATGGGCTTCAGATTATTGATGGGGTGGGGGAACGGGGGCTAGAGGTGCTAGTTGTTCCTTCAACCAATCGTAGTGAATGAGGGGCGGGACAATACCCAACCACATGATAAACTTCACTGACAGCACAGTGTTGTTGTGACCAAGGCATTGGAAATGTGTGAAGGTGCAGGGCAGGGGGAAGGAAAGACATATTGACCAGGAAGAGGAAATTTTTACGGTATGGAATGAGAGGTTTTACAGAACTTAGTGTACATTGTACAACACAAATTTGAAAATCCAAATTCTGCCCCATTTTCCCTCCATTATAATGCATTTTACACTCCCTGAAATATCAACTGTGTGTTTCTCTCTCCACAGATTCCAGTGATTAATGCCAAAGCCCCATTGCCTGTGGAGAAGGTGATGTTTGACTTCCTGTCCAGCTGCAGTTCATGTGGTGAAGGTGCTCCCACAATGTGGTTGGGTAACTGCTGTTATAGATTATTCACTCAGCGACAGTGAAGAGTTGACAATGTATGTGTAAATCAACAACAGTTTGTTTTTTTATCACGTTTACAATTCCACAAAAATACTATTGAGAGCTTCTGACATAAGGCCACAGATGGGGATATAAGGTCAGGTGATCAAAAGAATTGCCAAATAAACAGGTTTTCAGGAATACCTTAAAGGAGGAAAGCAGGTCTGAGAGGGTTAGGGTGGGAATTCCAGACAGTGTTGCCTTGGCAACAGTAGAAACAGCCAGACAGGTGAAGCAATGAATAAACACATCGTTGGGAGTCTGAAAGAAATTGAGTTGTCGGGGCCTCACAGGTTGTGTGGTGCAGGGAGACAGGGATGTTCACAGCCAGGAATTACATCAAGGGTGAGTATTTTAAATTGTTGCTTGTTGGTGGATCAACAAGTTTTGGTGCAAGTGAGCACTTGGACAGTAGGGTTTTAGATACTCTTGAGATTGCATGTACGTTGAATGTGGGAGGCTGGCCAAGAGTGTGTTTTCTAACGAAGTCTGGAGATAACACAGGGATGGACGAGTATTTCAGTAAATGAGCTGAGACTAGGGTGAGTTGGGTGATGTCACTGATGTAGAAATAGTGTTTTTGGAGTTGGGCTGCACTGCCTCCTCACCACTCCCCCTCACCAATTCACAAATATTGTTCCTTGTTCTATCTGTCTGTCTTTTCTCTTTATGTCCTTCTCTCCCATTCTGCTACAAAAAAAATTTGACCCACCATTGGTGCAAACACATACTCCATCCCGACTCTCCCTTTCCTTTCTGAATTCCTTGTATGTGGTGTCCCTTAAGGATCTCTCCTTGGTCCCTCCTGTTTCTCACCTACATACAGCCAGGAGGTGACATCGTCCAAAAGCACCGTGTTCGGTTTCACATGTACACTGACAATGCCCAGCTCTCCCTCCCCATCATCCCTCTCCATTACTCAGTTATCAAACTGCTCATCACATTCCCACTAGGCGATTGGCTGCAGTTTCCTCCAATGAAACATTGTAGTGGTTAATCTCGTTGCCTTCAGTTGCTATTACAAATTCCTTTCCCTGATTGCTGAGCCCCTCTCTCTCCCTGGAAACTGTCTGAGACAGAACCACACTCTTCACAATATTGCTGTCATATCTGTAACCCCAAGGTGACCTTCTGATCAGTCGTCTACACAATCACAAACACCAGGAATTCCAATCTCTAAAACGTTGCTTGTCTCCACTTCACCCCAGCTCCATTGCTACTGAAACCCCTTACCCGTGTCGGTGTTGCCTTAATCTTGACGAATCTAAAACAGAACCCGTGATTCCGTGACTGACCCAGAATCTGGTTCCAGACTCCCTCATGATGGGAAACATCCTCTCAGTATTTACCCTGTCAAACTCCTTAAGAATCCTACATGTTACAATGAGATCACCTCTCATTCTTCCCAAATCCAGTGAGTGGAGTCCCAACCACTTCAGCCTTTTCTTAAAAGATAATCCCTGCAAACGATGGATCATCCCAGTCAGGTTTCTGTGAAATGCCTCTGATGAAATGATGTATTTCCTTAACTAAAGGGACCAAAACTTCTGTCATTACTCCCCGATGTGGTCTCGCTTCAATTTATAAACTCCATAAAGTTCCTCTCGGGTATATACTCCAAACAACTCCCTTTAAACTTGCACAGATGTTGAAATGCTCAGCAGGTCATGCAGCATCTGTGAGGAAAACTCAGTTAAAGTTTCGGGTCTGGTCACCCTTCCTCAGATACGTTAACTCTAATTTCTTTTCACACCTGCTGCTAGACCTGCTGAGCTTTTCCAGAAACTTCTGATTCTCTTCCTGGTTTACAGCATCTGCAGTTGGTTCGGTTTTCATATCCTTTAAACTAGCCATCTCTCCTCTAGAATTTGTCATTTCCACCTTGGAAAAAGATTCACATTATTCGTTTGTTCTCCACTACCCTGGGAAAAAAGAAACCATGACTAGTCACCATATCATAGCTCCTCATAATTTTATAAAGTTCGATAAAGCCACCTAAAGTGTCCAGTGCTGCAGGGAAATAGCCTCAGCCTATTCAGCCTCTCCCTATGGTTCAAATGTTCCAATACTGGCAACACCCTTGTAAATCTTTTCTGAACTCTTGCAAATTTCCCAACATCTTTCCTGTAAGAGGGAGACTGGAATTGAAAGCCGTCTGGGGATTCCAAAGGTGGCCAAGCCAATAAACTGTACAACCGAAACCTGATCTCCCAAATCCTATCCTCAATGCACTGCCCAATAACAGCTAGCATACCACACACCACCTTCACCGACCTGTCCACCTTCAACCACATTTTCAAGGAACTATCAACCCACACTGCACGGTCTGTTTGTTTGTCAACACTTCCCAGGAACTTGCCATTAAGAGGTTGAGTCCTTTTCTGGTAACATCTTTCTGAAATCAGGGAGACTACAATTGAATGCAGTATTCTAACACTGGCCTGACCAATGCCCTACTCAGCCACAACGTGACCTCCTAACCCCTAAACTCAGTGACAGAATCCCCACAGTGTGGAAGAAGGCCTTTCGGCCCATGAGACCATACCAAACATCGGGACAGCATTCCACCCTAACTCTGTAACCTACCATTACCCAAAGCTAATCCAGCTAACCTGCATGTCTTTGGATTTGTGGGAGGAAATTAAGAGCACCCAGAGGAAGCCCACCCAGACACACAGGGAGAATGTGCAAACACCACACAGACAGTGGAGTCGAACCAGAGTCCATTTATTGACCAGCGCATTCCATTAAATGTCACTCTCCCAAATGCCACATTCAGCACCTGATCTCAGTGAAACTCCACTTTCCAGGAACTATGCAGTTGTTCTGAGCCCTTCAGAGGGAAGTAAGGTGAGGAGGAGAAAACACGAACAGGGTTGAGTTGTAGATCTATAAAATAACTCTCCATCTTCCCCCTCTCTGTTTCCCCCGTCTCCCCCCACTCTGTCTGGTTCCCCCCCGCTCTCTGTCGGTCAGTCCTTTGTCGCCCCCCCCACCTCGTCGTTCGCACCCCCCCCCCCCCCCCCCCCCCGTTGGTCTATCCCACAATCTGTTGGCCTGTCCCCCCCTGTCGGTCGCACACCTGTCTCTTTCTCCCCTCCGTCGGTCGCCCCCGCTGTACACCCCCCGTCTGTTCCCCTCCTCTCTAATCCTGCTTTCTGTCCCCATCCATTTCTGTGCCTCCCCTCTCTATCTCCCCCTCTGCCCCCACCCATTTCTGTCCCAACCCTCTCGATCCACCCACCCTCTGACCCTCCGCCCACCCCCTCTCTGTCTACCCTCCCCTCCCAGTCCCCTAGTTCTGTACTCCCCCCTCCGCAGGGAAAATATCTTCTCTATTTACCCTATCCATGCCCCGCCTGATTTTAAAAATCTCTTTCAGGTCACCGTACAGCCTCTGACGGTCCAGGGAAAACAGCCTATCCAACCCTGGCAACATCCTGGACTTCTTTTCGGACCCCTTTCAAGTTTGAGAACATCCATCTGACAGGAAGGAGACCAGAATTGCATGGAATATTACAAAAGTTGCCGAATCAATGTCCAGTACAGCCGCAATATGACCTCCCAACCCCTACACTCAATGCTCTTACCAATAAAGACAAGCAGACCAACTGCCGCCTTCACTAATCTATCTGCTTGCTTCTCTACCTTCAAGGAACTAGGAAACCTGCACTCCAAGGACTCTTTCTTTAGCAGCACTCCCTAGGAACTTATTATAAACTAAGTCCTGCTAAAGTTTGCTTTTCCAAAATGCAGCAGCTCGCATTCTTCTAACCTGAACTCCTCAGCCCATCACCCATCTGATCCAGATCCTCTTGTACTCTGAGGTAATCTTTTTCCCTGTCTACCACACCTCCCATTTTGGTGTCAGCTGCCTACTTATTTACAATACCTCTTATGTTCACATCCAATTCATGAATGTAAATGGCGAAAAGTAGTGGATCCAGCACCGATCCTTGTGACACTCCACTGGTCACAGGCCTCCAGCCTGAAAAGCACCCTCTGCCTTCTACCTTCGGGCCAGTTCTGTACTCCATGCGATCTAACCTTGCTGACCAGTCTCCCGTGAGGAACCTTGTCAAACACATTACTGAAGTCCATGTAGATCATGTCCATGCTCTGACCTCAGCAATCCTCTTTGTTACTTCTTCAAAAAAACTGAGTCAGATTCATGAGACATGATTTCCCATGCACAAATCTGTTATTAATATCCAGGATTTAACTCTGTATATCGGGTTTTGCGTTACCCAGTTATAGGTGTTAATGTTCTGGATGAAGTTCAAGTACACCAGCATTTTGTCAGTGACTGTGTATTGAGTCTTGTTAATGTCACCAACACAGGCGAGTTCCTTTTTGAAAGGCAGTCCCCGTATCCCTTGCCCACCAGAAAATAGTGGCAGTGTCCTTACCTCTGGACCAGGAGGATCGGGCTCAGAGTTGAGGAACAGCATCTTTGAAGAGGCTGATTAGAAAACCTGCCCAAGCCACCAGGCCATACTGTCTCCCAGCTGTTCCTGCCTCAGCCTCCAAACAGAACCTTCCTGTAGTTTCTCTCCTGTCAGACTCTCCCATTGCTCAGTTTGTCCAGGATCCCCTCCTGCTGCTACACTGCTCCTGTCCCTCACTGACCTGTCCATCCCCCAGTGTCCTCCACATTCATTCATTGTTTACAATCTCATTACCCCAGTTCTCCAGCCTCGCCCCTTCCCGTCCATAGAGACGGCTCAGTGATTAGCATTGCTGCCTCACAGCACCAGGTACCCGGTTTTGATTCCAGCCAAAAATGGAATTTGTGCATTCTCCCTGTGTCTGAGTGGGTTTCCTCCGGGTGCTCCGGTTTCTGCCCACAATCCCAAAGATGTGCAGGACAGGTGAATTGGCCATTTTAAATTGCCCATAATATTAGTTAAATATAGGGTAAATATAGGGTAGGGGAATGGGTCTGTGTAAGTTACTGTTTGGAGGGTCAGTATGGACTTGTTTGGCCGAAGGGCCAGTTTCCATACTGTCGGGATTCTGATATATTGGGGAGCAGCTGCTGTCAATCTCCCGGACTCCTGTATGATCGGGAGCACGTACTGTAGGAGGGGAGGCCAGTGTATGGGCACAGTGCTGGTCAATTGTGGGAATATGCACAGTGCCTGGGAAGGAGGCTGTGTTTGTGAAGGATTAATCTGTCATTGGCATCTTCCTCTCCCTTGGAGCAGGACCCAGGGGAATGGCCCGTTTCCTGGCGCCCCTGAGATGTGATCAGGCTATCAGTGGTGCAGCATTTTGTAGAAAGTTATCAGAACTCTTTTGAGAAGATTCAGGGTTTTAATGGAAAGTGACAAAGATGGGCCTGCATATCGAGTTCTAATTTGGTTCATTTTAGTAAGACAGGTTTTGGCCAGAGTGTGCAGGAAGCAATGTATGCAGGATGGTTGTCATCAGAGGATTCACCAACAACGCCCCCCACCCCCCGCCCCACCCTGCTGGACTCAGAGTCAGACTCATTGATTTGGTTCTTAGTCCGCAGACAAGAGCTAGGAAACTGAATTCAAAGAGGAGAGAGAGTGTGAGAACTGGGTGTGGAGGAAAGGAGTGAGGAGATTGGTTTGGATTTCAGTTCACAGAAGAAAGAGAAATTGTTAGACTGAGAGTTAAAACTTTGGGAAACATGAAACTACAATTTAATACTATAATTGTCTTATAAAGATCCATCTTGTATTAATATGGTGAGTTGTTTTCTCAGTTGTAGGGTACCGAAAGGGTAGATTTGTGGATGAGAAATTCAAATTGAACCTCATTTTCAGTTTTGATAGTTACTTGATCCGTGCCGATCTGAATATTCATTGGACTCTTCATGTGGAAGGAAAGGTGTGTATTCTGTCCATGGGCGAATATTCCAAATAAGAGTGTCACCGGAAAAACTACTGAGACACAGCCAAGTCCATGTTAGGGTGGTGACTGTGGAGGGAGAGTTTGTTTGTTTTTGAAAGTCTGAAAAATCATGGCATGTTTCCCAGGAACAATTAAGCCACAGCTTTGCTTTGTAGAAGGACAAGTCTTTAATTAACCATACAACCAGAAAGACACAAGGATACCTGCACCATGGGAAATACTATGAAAGCGGGATTATTGTAAAGGAGTTCATTCTCGATCATGGATTGTAATCCATTGGCGTCGTCACGTCGGTTCCAGCGCCGTGGGGAAACACTGGAAATATGATGAATGCAGTGTAGGTTTCAGTTATTAAACCGAAAAAAGTGCACAACAATTTAAAAGAATGTTGTCAGGGCTCAGGGGCCTGAGTTATAGGGAGAGGTTGGACGAGCGAGGATATTTTTGTTTAGAGCAGAGGAAACTGAGTGGGTACTGTTCTAGAAGTGTATAAGACCATGAGGGGCATGGATAAGGTGAATGCATTCAGTCTTTTTCCCAGGGAATCAAGGACTGGAGGGCATCAGTTGAAGGTTAGAGGGGAAAGAATAAAAGGGAAGCTGAGGGGCAACTGTTTTACACAGAGGGTGGTATGTATATGGAATGAGCTGCCAGTGGAAGTGGTTGAGGTGGGTACATTAACAACAGGTAAAAGACATTTGGATAAATACATGGATAGGAAAGGGTCAGAAGCAGATGGGCCAAGTGCAGGGAAATGGGGTTAGTGTGGATGGACATTCTGGTCGGCATGGGCCAGTTTGGGCCAAAGGCCCTGTCTCTGCTGCAGGGATGCAATGACTCTAAGTGCATCTGCTATTTCTCCCACTAACTCTTGGTATCCTGGGACGTATCCCATCAGGGCAAGGAGACTTGTCTACCTTTAGCTCTGTTAGCTTGCCCAGCTCTAATGCTTTCGTGATAATGGTTGTTTCTTGGTCCTCACCTTCCTCAGTCTCCTTATCAATTACTGGCATGTCTTTCGTATCCTCCACTGTGAAGACTGACTGCTGTGTACTCATATTCCTGAACCCTGCTGGATAGGAATAACTAGGCACAGAGCTCTGAGAGGTCCTCTTAGAGTCTTTATTGATGGGACATGGCAGTTACCTGGATAGTGTACATGCAAAACACCTCCAGGCAGCATCAGGTAACTCCCCGCCTGTCCGATGTAAAGCTCCCCTTCTTATACCTTTGTGGTTTGGGACTTTCAACAGAGACTATCTCTCAGTATTATCTCCATGGCAACGGTCAGTTAGAAAGTCTAGTTCAGTTTAGCACTTACCCCACATCCCTGTGGCTCAATCAGGTATCTGACAGGCGCTTCAGTTTCAGTGGGGCTGTCTGTCAGGATTCTGATGTAGAAGAGCCGGTGTTAGGGTGGGGTGGACAAATTTACAAATCACACAATGCCAGGTTATAATCCAACAGAGTATAACCACAAGTTTTTGGAGTGTGCTGTGATTTGTAACTTGATCAGGATTATCTCTATGGTAACAATTAATTGCTTCAACAATTACAGAGGCCATATGTTCCCCACACAATAGGTTCCCCTCTAGCAGTGTAAGCTGCTATTCTGGCCCTGAGGACAGTTACTCATCACTTTTCGCCCCCAATCCCATCTAGCTTTCTGTTGATCTTTAAAGTTTCTCTAATCTCCTAGTTTCTCCTTGGTCTTTGCCAATTTGTATGCCTTCTATTTCAATTTGATAGACTCCCCTTATTTCCTGAGCCATTCGTGCCTTTTTCTACTGTCCTTCCTTTTCCCTGATATATATTTTTGCTGAGCATTTCGAAAAATTGCTTTGGTATTCCCCCACAGTCCGTCAGCTTTCCCACGGTAAAGTCTTTGCTTCCAGTCTACATTAGCCAATTTCTGCCTCATCCTATTGTAGTCTCCTTTGTTTAAGCACTGGATCTTGGGATTGGATCTAATCTTCCAGCTTTCCAGCTGTGTTCTAAGTTCAACCAGATTTATCAGAAGTCTTTTATCAGATTACGAGGTGAGGCGAAGTTTCCTGGGTGCTTTGCGTTTCATTGTCAAAGACCTTGGCTTTGTAGTAAAGTATAGGATAGATATTCACAACAGAGTATTCTGGACGGTGTGAATGTACTACACAGTCTAAACCCATAAATCACTGTCTCCACTCAGTTTAAAGTTGCAAAATCACTATCTCCCACATGCTTCCTCACTATCTAGGTTTGGAACGCGAATCCACCTGACTATCCTGCTTTTTCCAAAATCTCCTTTGGTGAATGTGGTGAGTTTTGGATTCAGCTTTCCAGTTATTACCGTAAGAAGATGAGCATTGGGCACAGGAGAGGCAATGCAGCCCTTCGAACCAGCCCCACCATTTAATACGGTGATGATTGAGCTCACCTTGGTCTCAGCTGGATTTTCCCACCTGCTCTCTCTCACGCTTCAACTCATTGCAAATTCAACATCTGTATCTCTTCATTAAATCTGCTCATTGTCCTGGCATCCACCGCATTTTGAATAGGGAATTCCACAGATTTGCAACACATTGAGCCAATTCATTCTTCTTCATGAGAGTAGAATAGAGACACTATATTGCAGAAACAAGGTACTTATCCATCGAGTCCACACCAGCCCTATGATGAGCATCCCATTCAGACCCACCCTGTCCCTGTAACCCTGCATTTCCCATGGTTAATGGCCTAACCAGCACATACATGGACACTGTGGGTAATTTAGCATAGGCAATCTTCCTAACCTATACATCTTTGCACTGTGGGAGGAAGCTCGAGCACCCTAGGAAACCCATGCAGACATGGTGAGAAAATGTAAACTCCACACAGTCGCCTAAGGCTGAAATCAAACCCGCGTCCCTGACGCTGTGTGGCAGCAGTGCTAACCACTGAGCTACATCTGCTTAAAATCTGCTACCCCTTATTAACCTCCCCACCCCGCAATTGGCTGAATCTATGTTCCTTACGTCAGAAATCAGGTTGTGGAAGCTGATGTCTCAGTAAAACCCAGTAACAGCCCACAAGTCCTGTGTGTCTGAATGGGGATCCTATACACAACACCCTCCAGCCCACTTTTCATTCACTATCCAGAAACTTGTCTCCAGTGGCTTCATGGGGACGAAAACTCCCACAATCCCTGAGGCAGGGAGCACGCGTGTGAGGGGAAGCCCAGAACTGCACATGTACAGAATATGGGCGGATTTTGGAGCATGTGCTTTGGAGGAATTAGCGGAAAGCATTTGACACTGTGATTGGCTGGAGGAGGAACCAATCAGCTTGTAGTATTGATGGGTTGGGGGTTCAAAGTGTCACCACACCCACATGGGCCCAAGTTCATCCCCAACTTGTCATAGTGCTGGGAATTCACCAATGGGAAACAAAGAAGGATCTGACCCATTCTCCCAGACTGAAGGTTCCTCTTCTGTTCAGGATCTGCCACCTCCCTTTCTGTTTCATTTGTTTCATTCTGCTGTTACATTATTGACTTGCAGCAACTGAAGGGAAAGGAAGTGAACCCAGAAAGGGTGCAGAGTCTAACCAGGGACGGGAAGTGGTGGCATGGATCTGTTTACCAGTAACTCCATGAGAATGGGGGTGGGTACATTAGGGACAGCAGAGTCAGAATGGTGGGAGAGTAAGTGGGCTGGAGGGTTACAGCTTTGGGGGAAGAAAAGGGGAAAAAAGATATTATAGAGAAACTAGAATTGTCTGCTCTGAATTTCTAATCTGTACATATTCCTTTATACAGGGTGCTAGATGGTGAAGGTTTGCAGACTGAAATCTCAAAGCCATGTGCAGATTGTGATTAAGTTAACCAGCATTTGAAGAACCAAACATGGGGAATCACTTGGCCAAAATCCTGCAACACTCTCCTCACAGCATTGTCGGTCTCTCTGCGCCAAATGGACTGTGAATGGTTTAAAACAGCAGCTCACAACCATCTTCTCAAGGGTAACTAGAGATGGGGAATAAATGCTGGCTGAGCCAGTGATGCCCATATCCTGGAAATGGTTTCTATCTCTAGTTGCTGAACCCCAGTTGATGTTACTGCAGGATGGTGAGGGACGCTGAGTGCATCCTCCAGGAGGCAGCACCATCACATCACCCCTGCCTACACCCACACAGTAACACCGCAACATCACTGGAACAAAAGGCAGTGAAGCTCAAGGAGGACTCAGATATAGTTCTTCGAGGTAGAGTCATAAAACGGGATTAGAACACAGCAGGAACAGGAGACAGCTGGATGGTCAGCTGTTACCCATTGAATGGTGGAGCAGGATTGAAAGGCCGAATAGCCTCCTGCTGCTATCTCCCAGGTATATATACAGCCATGGAGCCTGGGTAGTGAGAAGTGGGCAGGGCAGGGATTCTGCAGGCGAATGCACTTCCACATCAGTTTTCAGTGAGGGACGGTTTGATGGATTTTATTTAACATTTATCTTTAACACAAGGTTTGTGAATTTGTTTTTAAAATGTTGTAGCTGTTTATTCCACAATAAATAAAACTAAAAGAAATGAATTGAAACTATCTGAATGTAACAGTTTTTTAAAATTTCAATAGCCCTGTAAGATAAATCCTGTCTATCCCCGGACACCATCATTTTCCAGTTACTCAAACTCCAGGGAAATATTGCCTCCCTGTCTGAACCTTTGGTTTGTTTGAGCTGATTTTTAGTTCTCATTCTGTGAGCTGTGAAGCTTTCTTTTTTTTCTCCATTTCTCCTACCTAGAAATGTTATCTCACACGGCTGAGCAACCTTCCCACCATCAACATCATCATTACGCCATTTGGGTTTTGGTTAACATATAATCACCAGCAGTAAACCACCCGTGTAACCAATTGAATATTTATAATCAACGCTCCTTACAGGCAAAGCAAACCATTACAAATGACAAAATGGGAAGGGACCAAATCAAAGTAGAGTTGGGGGTGAGGAGGCAGCGATGGTGATAAAGCCCCTGCGGTGCCCACCTCTATCTGAAGGCATCGAGAGCTTTGATGCACACCACATTCACCTCCAAGGGCACCCGGCTGTGTAGCCTTTATCCTCAATCATAGAATAGGATCCCTACAGTGTGGAAGGAGAGCATTGGCCCATCCAACCCCACCAACTATCCAAAGAGCATCCCACCTGGAGCCACTCCATCCCTGTAACACTGCATTTCCCATGGCTGATCCACCGAGTCTGCACAATCCTGGACACTGTGGACAATTTAGCACGACTGATCCACCTAACCCACAAATCTTTGGAGGAAACCAGACCACCTGGAGTGGACCCACACTATGCTGGGAAGAATGTGCAAACACCACACAGACTGTTGACAAAGGCTGGACTTCAACCTTGTACCTGGTGCTGTGAAGCAGCAGTGCTATAGAGCAATTTAAATCAAAATAGATGACCCCTGTTCATTGCTGTTTGTGGATTCTCCTTGCCCAGAGAGACATCCTGAGATTCAGAAAGAGACAATATGAATTCAGTCAACTCCTGCTGAGTTAATGTGATTAACAACATCAATACTCCAGCAGTGTCATCAGAACTCGTACCTACTCTAACATTTACGATTTTTACCCCATGGGAAGTTTGTTACCAGCTTCGCTGACAGCCATAATGCTCTGACCACTTTGACAGAGCCAGTGCTAGTCAGTTCTGATAGTTATAAATAGATTGTATCTAAACAGGATGCCCCACAACAGGAAGTGCTCTGACACTCAATGCCCGTAAGGCAAGGTCATTTTCCTAAAACCACTCACATCTGGCAATTCCATTGAAGGTATTTCATACAGTAACCTTTCAGTCTCAATTGCCATTTCTAGTCCATGAAGCAGCCAGTAACATGCCCCAGTGAATTGAATTCTAGTAGCAGCATTGCCCTGGTAGGAGAGATTGAGGAGCTTGAAGCTGTCTTCTCTGGAGTATCTAAACATGAAACCCTTCAAATGAACATAAATCTTCAAGAGCTCGATAGGACAGATACAGGAAGGATGTGCTCCTAGGCTGGTGTGCCTGGAATAAAATAAGCACTAACTACAGTATCTTTACCCAGCATCCTCTTTAGCTGCATCAATGTTGAAGATTTATTTGCTGCTCTAATGCCACTCTCTCGATCACTCCCATTTTTCACTGCTGTAATGTTGATGACTGGGCAAATGTATAAAATTTAATTTAATCCATCCCAAAGCCTCTCTGTACCTGTGTCTCACTTGTGTTCACCGAGACACTCGTTCAATCTGACCTCTTTGCAAACCCTGCCCTGATGTTTCCTTAGAGGGCTCAGAATTAATTATTCACAGAATTGTTACTGTACAAAAGGAGGCTGATTTGGCTCATCAGCTCTCCAAAGGATCACCTCACTGAATGCCATTCTTCTCCCTTTACCCCATAAACCTTTCCATTCATCCTCTTCCAATAACACCATGGGATCACAGCATCACTTGCTGGGGCAGCATTTGTCATCCATTCTAACTGCCCAGGAGATGGTTCAGAGTCAACCCCATTATTCAGGGTCTGGATTGACATGTCGGCTGTACCAGGTCAGAATTAACACAGTTTCCCAGGCCCAATGACATGAAGAGTTGATTTCTGGCCTACTAGCTTATTTCTGAAATGATAATGAATAATGTTTGCCTTTGATTAAAAGTGCAAGACCAAAATGGGTTTTATTCTGATTGAGCACATCCTCCTGTTTCTCTCAGTTGTTATTGACAGTCTCATCCCCCTCACACCAGAACCTGTTCCAGAGAGTATTACAGAAAAGGCAGAATGGTCAGCTGCAGCTGGTCACCTGACCGGTCACTGGACCCAAAGGTTCACTCTCCACATGCTGCCTGGTCTGCTGACTTTTTCCAGCAATTTCTGTTTTACTTCCTGATTTCCCAGCATTTGCAGATGTTTCATTTTTGAATATTGATCTTGTCTGTTGCAGAGGAGTTTATTGATGAGTTTGGAGAGTTTCGAACATTGCAACTTAGGCCACAAATTAGCCATTATCTATTGAATGGCAGAGCAAAGTAAAGGGGCTGAATGGCCTCCTCCTGTTCCAATGAAAGTTATCCATCTGCAGCTTGTGGTAACATTTCCCCTCACTGCTCACTTCACCTCCATGTCTAACACACTGTTACTGACTGAACACACCTCCTGTGTTTGAATTAAACCTGCTAATGTTCTGTGGCTCGCTCTACTGCCACCCGGATTTAACTCTGATCATGGAATGCTGTCTCATTTAACTGCGGGAATGCCCACAAGGAGTAATCTTGGAGTCTGTATCCCCGGGATCCAAAAATCCCGTTTATTTTCTTCTTCCTATTTCATTCTGGCATAGAACTCTCGGTTTCAATCCATTCTCCTGTCATGCTCTTCAACATGCCCGTGTGGGTGGACTCGAGGCAGCTGGCACCTGAGATTGTGGGGGGGAGGCAGATTCAATCAGGGATTCGGGAAAACACTCAGACAATGACATATCCGTCTGATTGTTGACTCAGACAGATAGGCAGAAGGAAAGATGCACATTTAGATAGCAGCTTTGTTGACCTTGGGCAATGAAACATGCTTCCAACCCAATGATTTCAAACTCAAATCACTGAAAATACAGACACAACGCTTCCTACTTGTACCAGGGTGTCTCTGAGCCTCCTCTTTTCTTAAGAAAAGAGGTTTAAGCTGTTAAGCCTTTCCTGGTGATTATAACCTCTGTTTCTGTCAGATTTGTGAGTGAACCTTTATTGTTCTGTTCCTTGTGAGTGATGCTAGTAGCAGAAACAGTTCCTAACTTGTGAGGGGTTTCGGTTGGAGTATTTATATTTACACGTTCATTCCCACCCTCACATACAGTGTGAAATTGATGGAAAACTGAAGTAAAGGATTGAGTGAGCACCCACAGAAACACAAAAGGCAGCATGTGTACTTAAGCTGAATCAACCTGGCCTTAGGAAAATGTGACAACAATCACAACTAGTTAGAATTACAGAATCCCTTAGGCACACAAAGAGACTATTCAGTCCATCGAGTCTGCAATGACCTGCTGTCCCATCCTACCTCCATAACCCCACATTTAGCATGGCTAAACCAACCCACCTAACCTACACACTACAGGCCATGTTAGCACGGCCAATCCATCAAACCTGCACATCTGTGGGAGGGTCACAGATTATGTCTAAATGCTCAGGATTGTGGATGAAGGCTCACAAACACTTGACTCTGACGGAAATCCTCTTTTTTTTCAAAATAAAATCTGGGGGCAACTGCAGCCAGAAAGATTTCCGATTGTCTCATGAGGAAGAGAATTCAAAACTCATGCCACCGACCCAGGGGGTGCAGTGAAGTCTCAGAGGTCTGGGAACCATCAGAAATATAACAAGTTGTGTGAGCAAGGTTGGGGTGAGACAAGGACAAAAAGGCAGTCTGTCACACAGGGGAAGGCAGGAGAGATTAAATTGCAGAAATCGTAGTCCCTCAAGGCCACGGGGAATGGAGTTAGGGCTGGGAAAGAAACCAGGAAACAAGGTGAGCAGCTGTCAAAGAAATACATTGAAAAAACATTATAGTAACATAGAGGGCAGAGTACGCAGTCTGAAATTGTTGCTCTCATTGGTGAGTACAGAACGCTGTAAAGCCTGGGTCATTCTATTACAGCCAAGACATGCAGGATAGGCCAAGTGGCCTCGATCTGTGCTGTAACTTTCTGATAAATTTATTCTAACATTTGGAATTCAGGTCAGATGATGTTCATAAATTCTCAAATTGGACTTGTGTTTAATATTCTGGAGAAATGTTAAATAAATCACAATGATCCCATTCTGCAGACTTTAGTCCACAGCCCTGCATGTTCCAGCATCTCAGTTACATCCATGTCCTTTTATTCTAATGTGATGCTGGTTTCTGCCTCTGCCACCCCATCAGTGAGTTCCTGTTCCTCACCATCTCCGAGTGAAATGAATTCTCCCCTCCCCTTATTTCTGAGAATTAGTTTCAATCTAAATCCTCCAGTTTCTGACCTCTCTGTTAATGAATAGCTTCTTCCTATCCACTCAATCTCGATTCCTCAGCATTTTATCACTTCAATTAAATCTCAGCTCATCCTCCTCGGAATCATCCCCAACCTATCCAACCTTTCCTCACAGCAGAAATTCTCCAATTGTAGAAACATTCTGATCAATCTCCTCTGTACCCTCTCTGGTGTGAGGGATCCTAGAATGTGGGGATCAGAAGTGTGTGCAGTACTTTAACGAGTGTTCCTGACATTTCCCGTGTCACCTCTGTGTTCTTGCGGTTGTCGCTCAGACAAGAAGTGTCCTGGTTTTCCCACATGGAACTGGATGTGCACTCCATGGGGCTGGGATTCCTTACTATGTGTTTATTTGTTAACAAATCCTAAATTAACTTCAGATTAAAACACGATTATCAGCTACCCACCAACCAATTTCTTCCATTATACTCGTCACCTTACTTTTTAAAAATCTCTTTAAAATTATTAGTTTCTAAACACAACAGACTTAAATTTGCTGATCAAGTATTCAGATGTCTCCACTGTTACAATCACTTGAAGACTGTCTTTACCTTCAGCTACATTGGTGAATTCAACATTGATTGTAAATATATGAATATCAAACGGACTTGAGTTTTATGATAATTAATCCAGTCTGATGTTCTTGTTGGTTAATATCTTGAAGAGAACTGTCCTCAGAACTTCAGCTGTGCTCTGACTTCATTCACAACAGGGTGTGGCTGGACTGCAGATCTTAGATCTGTTCCGTTGTTTACCGGATTGCTTCGCTGTATCTATCACTTGCCTCTTATGCTGTTTGGCACACAAGCAGTCCTCTTTGGTAACTTCATCAGGTTAACACCTTATTTTTAAGTGTTCATGCTGCTGTTGCTGACATGCCCTCCTGAATTCTCTCAGTTGAACAAGGATTGATCCTCTGATTCGATGGTAAGAGGTAAATTGGGGGATATGCTGGGCTATGATTCTGTAAGTTTTGTTGGAGTACAATTCTACTGCTGTTGTTGGAAGGAAAGAGCCAAACTCTTACACTGTTGGCCCCATATACTACATGCAGTATCATGAACACTGATAGGCCAAGACATGAAATACGAGCAACACTGTACAATGATGCAGGATCACAACTGCAACAAGGGGAGTTTGAGATCCAACTTGACATAGGAGTAGGGAAAGAAGCAACTGATCAAATTGTCTCATTCATTGTCATAAAGAGGCTCTATGAGATGATTGCACTCTTGGGGGTAAGGATGGACGAGGTTGGGGAGACCGAGAGCCCTTCTAAAGAAACTAATCTGCCTGAGAGTTGTGAAATAGAATTGATTGCCATGCATTTAACAGAAAGCTAATTGAAACTCTTTTTATCCCCAAAAGATAACAAGACTGATGATGCTTCCAATCATCACCAGAAACAAACCCCAGAATACATGGTTTGGAGATGGATGTCAATTGCCAATCAACATCCAACTCCTGCAATCATTGAGCAAACTTACATGTGATTAACCTGTTCTGATGAACCAGAAAACCACTGTTCACTCTGTGCAGATGGACAACGATGTGGGGAAGTGTTGGCCTAGTGGTATTGTCGCGAGACAGTTAATCTAAAACCCCAGATCGTGTTCTGGAGGCCTGGGTTCAAAGCCTGTTGCAGCAGATGGGGGAATTTGAATTCAATAAAAAAAACTTGTGAATTGAGAGTCTAATGCTGACCATTAATTGATTGTCAGAAAAGCCCATCTAGTTCACTAATGCCCTTTCAGGAAGGAAGCTGCCATCCTTACCTGGTCTGGCCTACATTGTGACCTTAGACCCACAGCAATGTGGTTGGCTCTTACCTGCCCTCTGGGCAATTAGGGATGGCCAGGAAATGCTGCCGGGCCAGCGACACCCTCATCCTGTGCATGAATAAAGGAAAATAAAATACCTAGTGTGAATCTGTACATGTTCAACACTGCTGTGAACATTTCCAAAGCTAAGTTCTCTGTGTGCAAAACTTTATGAGCTGCCAAAACCATTGTTCATTACTTGGCGTGAGAAAGAGAAAAAAAATCCTTCAACTGTGGCTATCAGTAAATTGACTGGTGTCCCACCAGGATGGATGCCTGAGTGACTCCCTTCCCCCCACACACGCACAGAGCAGGTGAACAGCTTCTCCCCAGTCTGACTGGTTTGGCCCGTTTCCAGGTGGGAATGGGTAAAGAATTCCCTTCTGGCATTCCTCACATTTCCAGAGTCGGTCCCTAGTGTGGCTGCACTGGTGTTTTGCCATTTCAGATAAATGCTAACAGACTGTTACACACACCGTTAGCCCCCACCCCCCACCACAACCCCTCCCCCCCCCCTCCCAGAACCCAGTATAAAGCAGTAAATATTATCTCCTGCTGTGGAGGGACAGTCTGTATTGGACTGAGTAGGATCACTGAGCAGATTTCCCTAAATGACAACTTAATCGGTGACCAGAGCAATTTAAGCAAGTCCAAATAAAATGCATTACAGCACAGAGAGAGGCCCATCAAATCCAAGCTGGCTCTCTGTAGCCGAATCCAATATTCTCACTCCCCATACGTCCCCCAAACTCTGCAAGTTTATTTCCCTCTGATCTGATCTAATTGTTTTTATCAATCATTGATCTTCTCTGCTTGTACCACCATAATAGGCAGCATGTTCTGCATATTTCCAGCCAATACAGACAGCAGAAACACTTGCTCATCTCCGGCTGTCTCAAAACCTTACATCTGACCTTAATTCTTGTGCCATCACCTATCGAATACAGATATTTTTGTCTGCTATATCTAGGTCTGTTATAATCTTATACAGCTCTATCAAAAATATATTCAACTTGTTTACTTCAAAGAAAATCACAATTTCTTCAAATCAATCCAGTGACTGCATTGTCTTCATCAGTGAACCACTCCAGTAAGTCTGTACTCCACACCCTGAAGATCACTCATATCCTTCATTGTTGGTGCCTATTTTGTTCCACAAATCCAGACGATGCAAGTTTTCTGCACAACAGCAGTAGCTTTATTATTGGACAGCCGGCGAGAGTTTCAAAGTGTCTCTAAAGTAGCCGAGTGTCTACTTGCAGAGACTGTTCTTCACGAATCTCTGCCTTACCCACAGAGACAGTATATTTAATAGGAATTAGACAAAGGCATATCAGTCACATGGGCGATTGCCATTACATAGTTTAAAGTAGGTAATTATGACCTTACAAAGCTTGATGAATGACGATGTCCTGTGATAACGTGTGATGGATTACAGAAACTGATTATCACATTGTTCATGATTATGTGTTGATGGGAAGAGATTAAGGCAGAAGGGTTCTTCCTTCAGTAAATGGGGAATTCACTTACCTATGCTAATATGGAGGGGAGGTAAGACAATGGGAGCGGGAGGCAGTTTAACAGGGTTTTGCCCAGGGCACTCAGTCTTGTCTGGAAAGGGCAAATTCCTCTGTCTGGGGTTACGGGGGAATCCACATGTGTGGCTGCAAGAGGTTCTATTTTGAGATACTGTCAGCCTCCCCCCTTCTGAGGTGTCCTGTCTGTATTATAAGAGTACAGGCCTTCAGTTGATGCAATAAGGCCTTTGGCAAGGGAATGTTTAACCCTTGAGACCCCACGGTGTCCTGAAAGAGAAGCAAAAGGTATGGAAGTGGCCCCTCTATGGTATTTTAACTTCCCATTCTGACCAGGAATCTGTTGACCAGAATTGGATGCAATGATTGACTGTGACCTAACTAGAGCTTTGTCAAGGGTCAGCATCTTTTCCGTGAGTTTGTTATCATTCTCCCATTAATGAAGCCCAGCATCCCATTTCTTTTACTCAAGACACTATATGTTGCCTCTGTTTTAACGATTGGTGCACATTGTCCCCACTCCCGCTGTCCTGCTCTCTGTGTCTGTGCCATTCAAATATATATTCCCTTTCTGCATTGTTTCTCTCAAAATGCATCAACTTACTGTGTGTTCTAAAGAAGAGACATATTCCACTCAAAATATTATCTCTCGCTCCACATATTGTACCCCCTGGAAAACAGAACAGGACAGCACCGGAATAATCGGCCCACCGTGTCTGTGCAGACCATGATGCCATTCTAAACTACTTCCACCTGCCTGGACATGATCCATATCCCTGCCAACCCCTTGCATGCTTATGTGCCTGCCCAAATTTCTCTTAAGCATGGTGATTGTTTCTGCTTATACCACCTCCCAGGAGAGTACATTCTAGTCATCTACCACCTTTTGCATTAGAAACTTGCCTGACATAACTCCCTTTAAACTTTCACATGTTGTTGGAAAGGTTCAGCCGGTCTTGCAGCATCTGAGAAAATAAAAATCCGTTAATGTTTCTGGTTCTTCATCTGAAACGTGAACTCTTATTTCTCTTTACAGATGCTTCCAGACTTGTTGAGCATTTCCAGAAGCTTCTGTTTTTATTTCTGATTTACAGCATCTGTTGTTCTCTCGGTTTTTATTTTCTTTAAATTTCCCCCTATCCCCTGAAATCTATGGCCTCTGGAATTTCTCATTTCTGCCTTGGAAAAAGATTCAGATTATAGAACATAGAATATAGAACAATACAGTGCAGAACAGGTCCTTCGGCCCTCAATGTTGCACCGACCTGTGGAATTTTCTCAACTCGTCCCCCTATATATCCCAAAGTCATCCATGAATTTATCTCAGGATTATGTAAATCACCCTAATGTGGCTGAATTGACTACCTTAGCTGATAGAGCATTCCACACAGTTCACACTCTCTGTGTGTAAAGAATTTGCCTCTGACATCTGTCTTATATCTATCACCCTTCAATTTGTAGTTGTACCCTCTTGTACAAGCTATCGTCATCATCCTAAGAAAAAGACTTTCACTGTCTACCATATCTAATCCTCTGATCATCTTGCAAGTTTCTTTCAAATCCCCCCCTTAGCCGCCTTCTTTCCAATGAGAACAGATCCAAGTCTCTCAGCCTTTCCTTATAAGACCTTCCCTCCAGACCAGGCACCATCCTGATAAATCTCCTCTGCACCTTTTCCAATGTTCCACATGTTTTTTTGTAATGGGGCGACCAGAACTGTACACAATATTAAACTGTGGCTGCACCAGCATTTTGTATGGTTGCAGCATGATATTGCGGTTCCAGAACTCAATCCCTCTACCAATGAAACCTAACACACCGTATGCCGCCTTAACAGCACTATCCACCTGGGTGGCAACTTTCAGGGATCTATGTACGTGGACTCCAAGATCGCTCTTCACATCCATACTACCAAGAATCTTTCCATTGACCCAGTACTCTGCCTTCCTGTTATTCTTCCCAAAGTGCATCACTTCACATTTAGCTACATTGGACTCCACTTGCACCTCTCAGCCCAATTCTGCAGGTTATCGAAATCCCCCTGCAACTTGTAACATCCTTCCAAACTGTCTACTACTCCACAGACTTTAGTGTCGTCTGCAAATTTCCTAATCCATCCACCTATGCCTGCGTCTAAGTCATTTATAAAAATGACAAACAGCAGTGGTCCCAAAACAGATCCTTGTGGAACACCACTAGTAACTGGGTTCCAGACTGAATATTTTCCATCAACCACCACTCGCTGCCTTCTTTCAGAAAGCCAGGTTCTAATCCAAACTGCTAAATCACCCTCAACTCCATGCCTCTGCATTTTCTCCATCAACCTACCATGTGGAACCTTATTGAAGGCTTTACTGAAGTCCATGTATACCATGTCAACTGCCCTAGTCTCATCTAAATGCTTCGTCACCTTCTCAAAAAACTCAATGAAGTTTATGAGACACGACCTGCCCTTGACCAAACTATACTGACTATCTGAAATCAAATTGTTGCTTGTTAGATGATTATAACTGTTATCTCTTATAATCCTTTCCAAAACCTTTCCTACAATGGAAGGAAGGCTCACTGGTCTATAGTTACCTGGGTCATCTCTGCCGCCCTTCTTGAACAAGGCCACAACATTTGCAATCCTCCAGTCCTCGGGTACTAAACCCATAGACAATGTGACTCAAATATCAAAGCCAAAGGCTCTGCTATCTCCTCCCGAGCTTCCCGAGAATCCTCGGATAAACCCCATGGGGACTTGTCTACTTTCACTCCTTCTAGAATTGATAACACCTGTGCGTAACTAACCTCAATCCTTTCTCGTCTAATATCTCGTACCAAGTTTTGTCCTCTACAGTATTCCCCTTTTCCTGTGTAAACACCATTGAGAAATGTTCATTTAGCACTTCTCCGATCTCTGCAGGGTGCACACTCGACTTCCCACTTCTGTCTTTGATTAGCCCTATTCCTACCCTAATCATCCTTTTATTCTTCACATACCTATAGAAAATTTCAGGGTTACCCTTTATTCTGTTTGCTAAAGACTGCTCGTGTCCTCCCTTTGTTTATTTTTAACTCTCTCTTTAAATCCTTCCTAGCTGATCTGTAAGTCTCTATTGCTTCATCTGTACCATTTTGCCTCATCAACACATAAGCCTCTTTCTTCTTCTTAACAACAGATGCAATTTCTGTAGTAAACCATGGTTTACAAACTCTGTCTATGCCAGTTGGGTCACCCCACAGCCATTGATTTTCCAAAGACAACAATCCAAGATTTTCCAACCTATCCCAATCCAGGCAACATTCTGGTAAACCTGTTTCCACCTTCCCAAAAGCCTTTACATTCTACCTATAATGTGGTGATCAAAACGGCACACAATACCCCAAAGGTGGCCTGATTCTAGGTTTATATTCACTCCCCTGACAGAAGAAGGCAAGCCCTGCCATTCACCTCCTTCACCACTTTCAGGGATCTTTCAGCTTGCAACTGAAGATCCATCTGTATACCAATGCTGCTCAGGGCCCTTCTGTTTAGTGTATACATTCCTCTTGCTATGTGTCTTCCAAAACTCATCACCTCACACTTGTCTGAATTAAAATATATCTGCAATTTCTCCACAAAACTTTCTGACTCATCTCTTTCTTGCTGTATCCTTTGACATCATTCTTCATGATTCACAACTTCAACAGTTTGTGCCATCTACAAACTTGCTAATTAAATTGTTTACATTTTCAAACTTTTCATTTATATACATTACAAACAACAGATGGCCCAGGTCTGATCCTTGTGGAACAGCACTAGCCACAGACCTCCAGCCAGCAACATGCCCCTGCACAACTGTTGCTGGGAGAAATATCAAAGAGGAGCCTTGAGTTCTGTGATGAGCAGCATGACCAACGCTTATTCAGAGCTCCTTACTAATACAAGATGGGAGAGGTCTCTCTCTGGCTCCCCCAGATAACTCCAGCATTTTGATGTGTTTACTTCATATGTTCCAGTAATATTTTCCCCCTGACCTGAACTCCAGGATTTGGAATGTCACTCGGATATTTCCGTGTTCCCTTCCACAGTCTCTGATTCTCTCAGCTCATGCAGCTGCTTTGCCAGTTCTTTCACAAATGGTTTAACCCTATCCTTGTCATTACACATCTCCGGCCCTCCCACTACCACACACCTCCGGCCCTCCCACTACCACACATCTCCGGCCCTCCCACCACCCACACACCTCCGGCTCCCACTACCACACATCTCGGCCCTCCCACTACCACACATCTCCGGCCCTCCCACTACCACACATCTCCGGCCCTCCCACTACCACACATCTCCGGCCCTCCCACTACCACACACCTCCGGCCCTCCCACCACCACACATCTCCGGCCCTCCCACCACCACACACCTCCGGCTCTCCCACTACCACACATCTCCGGCCCTCCCACTACCACATAACCTCCGGGCTATGTTCCCACCTACCTCACATCTCCGGCCCTCCCACTACCACACATCTCCGGCCCTCCACTACCATACATCCTGTGGCATCTGCATAGTCCATCCAGTCACTAATTCAAGAGGGGACAGCCCTGTCCCCTTTGCTGGGGTTGTCCTCAGTTTCACTAGGCTGGTGTGGAGTACTCTAACCCATCGCTGCCTGTCTCTGAGAGAGCCTTAGTCAGATTAGCTTTCAGTGTCTGCGTCATTCCTTCTACTGTCCCAGAGCTCTGGGGGTGGTATGGGGGATGGGATTTCTGTTCAGTACCAAACAGGGCACATAGCTAAAGAGCTATGTTCCCTGTAACATTTGACCCTTGGTCATAATCTGCAGGGGAATGCTTCCACCCACTGAGTAAACCTATTTATTAAAACCCAGTAGGACGTCCTTTCCTGGGATTGGGATGGGTGTGTGTGTGTAAAATCCGTCCGTAATTGTTCCCATGGGCCCCTGGGCTGCCTCCATTTTATCCTGATTGCTTTCCCTGGCTCACACTGTGAACACATTACACACCTTCGACAAAACCTTGCTGTATTTCTCCCTGTTCCAGGCAAGGATTGTAGTGGATCATCTGATATTGCATTTTATCCTGCCCAATATGGACCAGTCCATGATATGATTTTAATACTGTTTGTCTTATACAGTGTGGTGACACTGCTGGATCATCCAGACTTTGTCTTGTCCTATTATTGTCCCACCCTTTTCCCATTCCTGTTTCTCCTGTTGTGGGACTGTTTCTGGGAATATCTTTAAACCTTCCTCTCTCACTTCTGTAGCTACACCCATTGCCATCTCCTCAAATGTCTTCACTGTTTCAGTCAGTATTTCACGTGTAAGATTATTTAAGGATTGGACATTCTAGAGACAGGAAGCATGTTTCGCTGATGGGTGAGTCCCGAACTAGAGGACACAGTTTAAAAATAAGGAGTAGGCCACTTAGAACAGAGTTGAGGAGAAACTACTTCACCCAGAGAGTAGTGGATGTATGGAATGCTCTGCCCCAGAGGGCTGTGGAGGCCAAATCTCTGGATACTTTCAAGAAAGAGTTGGATAGAGCTGTTAAGGATAGTGGGATAAAGGGTTATGGGGATGAGGCAGGAGCAGGATACTGATTGAGGATGATCATCCATCATCATAATGAAAGATGGTGCTATCTCGAAGGGCAGAACAGCCTACTCCTGCACCTATTGTCTATTCACCTGCCTTCCCCACATACTCACTGCCCTGTTGGTGTGGGGTTTCTACTTCCCTGTGAGCTCTACTCTTCATTATTGCTGCTTCTCTGGGAAAGGTAGCTGCTTCCACAAACTCTCTGATCTGTCCTTCATGCTCTATATGCCCCCAGACAGGGTGATGTACCCTCACCGAGCCCAGGCCAACACTTGGTCATGAACTATACCAAAGGAATGCTGTCTGTCTGTGTATATGCTGACTCCCTGACCCCTGGCTAATGTCCGTGCTTCTGTCAGGGCTCGTGATGGTTCTGCCATTTCTGGGTAATTCTCCACAAAAGTCCTCCAATAATTAAACAATCCTAAAGTTTGCCTTATCCCCTTCACGGTGTGTGGGTGTATAGTTTTGAAATCATGATCTTTCGTTACACTGGGATTGTCCCCTCCCTTCCTGATTTGATCTCCCTGATGTGATGTCCCAGGTACATCTCCCCCTACCTTCCCACGTTCTGTGGGTTAATTTTAAGCTCGGCCTGCCTGACCTGACACAATACTCTTGTGATATCTGGATATGTTCTTTCTCTTCAACTGAGGTGATGAGATGTTGGTAAGATTAAATTGACGAACTCCATCAGCCATATATCAGTGGGATATACTGGAATATTACGGGATCCCTGAGGTAACTGGATCCAGGTCTACTGCTTTCCTCAGACAGTAAATATTAGCTTATTCTGCCATTCCAGGTCCACAGGAACCCATTCACAATATCAAGGGCTGAGACTGTATCCTGTTGCAATTTTAATCCATTAACTGAAGTGGTGTGGTTCGCTACTGTAGGATACTGTTTAGTGGCGGATTTACTGAGGGAGGTACAATCAATAGTGAGGTGGGATGAGCCGTTCGGCTTCTGTGAGTTCGTCTGTGATACTGTTGGTCTGACTATTCCTGCTTCTCTCAATCTGTTACTGTCTCAATTACTGCCTCCTCAGCCCCAGCTTTAATGGGATCCTGTTTGTGTGGGGAGTGAGAGGACCCTCGATCTTTACAGGATCTGCAGATAATAACCCACATTCCTGTTTGAGTTCCCCACACTGCTGTTTGGGTCCTAGCTATAACTCACCAGATTCTCTGACTGCTCCAGTCTCCCTGCAAGGTAACTACTCTGGAGATGTTGCCTCTCCTTTGCTTCCTGTCCCGGGCCTGGCCAGGTTGTTCCCATATTACAGTTTGTGTCTCTACATCAATAGTTCTTCGGAACTGTTCTAAAATGGCAACTCCCAGAATGGTCCTTTCCTCAGTTTCACACTCCCATATCTGAATATATTTTTCCATATCCATGATCTGCATTGGGACAGGTTTATTTCATCCAGTTTCCTCGATTCCCTCTCCAACTGCTCTCATTTTAGTAATTGAGGGGTAAGGGGCAAATCCGTATCAGTAATTGATACAGGTGTTCCTGTATTAATAATATGTTCTACTAGTTCCCAAACACAGCATCAATGAATATTCATGTGCCTACGTGAACTCATGCACACACACAATGTGAACATCTATCTCCCTCTCTCTGCCTACGTTCCTTGGCTGTGTGCCCTTTCCTGCTTCACTTGTAACATTGTGGGTCTGGTTACCCTCCCTGCACTTCAGCTATTCCCCTTTGTTCGGAGTTTGCCTCAGCTGTCATGGCCCAATTCAGAATGTGGTTAAAATTATCTCCCACTGGGAGTCCCATATTTATGATTACAGTTAAATGGGGTCCCATGTCATCTTTAAAATACATCAACCTATTTCATCATCACAGGTTGGGGTTTGGTAAACCCCCATGGTCCTTACACACCTCAGGCTTCCACACCTCAGGCTTCCTTTAGGCCTCACGTCTGAGAGCCACCACCTTCACTTGTTCCTGTTTCCCACAATAATGTAACTCATCCTGTCATTCCTGGAATAAAACAGAACAAAATGTAAATTTGGTTTGACTTGAAATATTAGTAATTCGACATTCACTTTACATATCTATTGAGGTGAAAATTCTACTGTGTTATTTAAGTAAATTTAATGTGATCATCCAGTGAAAATAACCCTGATAATCAACGACAGTGAATGTACTGAATAATATGTGAATCTTTGCACAAGTTCTTGCAATGAAAATTCAATTTTATTTAATGCTTGTCACCCATTACACCTTGGGCATTGTTATTAGGGAATAATGTAATGGAAGGATATCAGAGAAAATCAATAGACTTTATGTTTAGCTTCACTGCAATAATGAACCAAAAAAATATTTGGAAATATGGTTAAACTACATAACAATGCTTCCAGTGTCATTATTAACATGAAAACTATTTTAGTTTGCAAGGTGTTTTATACTAAGAATAATTGGAAATGAATTGAGATTATTA
>NW_026868066.1:860674-943721 GCF_020745735.1 Hemiscyllium ocellatum | reverse complement strand
GATTATTAAAGTCTTTAATAAAGATAATTTAATACTGCCTAGGGTGTATAGCATTTGGCTACAAAGTGGCAGGATCCCAGATAGGTTAAAAACTAGTAGAACAGTATTAATCCCAAAAAGTGAGCAGTGAAGATAAACTTAAAGATATAGATAATTGGAGGCCAATAACTATCGGGCCAATCCTGCTCAGACTTTTTACTAAAATCGTGGCAGGTAGGCTTAATAAGGTAATAAGTTTAAACAAACGTCAAAAAGGTTTTATGTCCGGTATCTCAGGATGCAAGGAAAAATATTAAAATCCTTGAGAATATTATGAAAGGTGTCAAGAAGAGGAAGAAAAATTTAGCTGTAGTCTTTATAGACTTGGCAAAAGCTTTTGACACGATAGGACACAAATTAATTATTACTGCATTAAGAAGGCTTCACCTTCCGGTATTATTTATTAAATTGATAATAGACTTATATGATAATAATTCTACCCAAGTAGAGGGTTCTAACTGTAAAACTGGGAATATTCCCAGTTTTACGGGGGGGTAAAACAGGGTGATGCTTTATCACCAATTTTATTTAACATAGTTATGGATCCTTTACTTTGCACAATTGAAGAGAAACAAAAAAGGAATATTCCTTGGGGAGGATGGAAATGGTTGTCACTGCGCAGCGTTTGCGTTCGCAGATGACATTGCCTTGATTAGTGAAACTTATGAGGGAATGGTGTGCAATTTGAAAATAGTGGAGAAATTTTGTAATAATACCGGAATGGGGATTAATATTAATAAAACCAAGGGCTTTTATCTTACCCATAAAAATAAAACTTTTATATATAACGATGTAGTAAATTGGAGTATTAATGGGGGGATTATACAGTTTATAGAACAGGGTGCTACTGACAAGTATCTTGGGGCCAAAATTGACCCATGGGTGGGAGTCAGTAACACCGAATGGGAAAAGCAGTTAGAGGAATGGGTGGAGAATTTAAAAAGGTCCCCTCTAAACCTGGCCAGAAACTTGGGATCTTAAAAAACATACTTTTTTCCCTCGACTGTATTTTTATCTCACTTTTGCGGAAGTTTCTCTTAACTATCTTAGTAAACTAGATAATATTATTAAAAATGCGGTGAAGGAATCTTACATCTTCCTCAATCTATTACGGACGGGGGTGCTTTATGCAAAAGCCCGTGATGGTGGCCTGGCATTAAATCGTCTGTCAGTATTCATACCGATTTCGATTCTGAGGAAGTATGGTACACTACAGAATTCGACGGATGGAAATACTACATGCCTCATTTTATTTTGAAGGCAGTAGTGTGAAGGAGAAGATGCGGAAAATGAGTAGTTTAAAGGTATTGGAGAACATCTAGAATCCGTGTATCAATCAAGGGTCGAATGTTGGAGATACCATTATGGAAGAAGACGAAGGGATGGAAGAATTTGCGAGTTCTAACTACGCAAGTTGGAGAACTATAGAAGTACAGAAATGGATGGCCCTCCCCTGTCAAGGGGCAGGGGCACACTACTACAAGAACGATAGTATCTCCAATAACTGGTTGAAGAGGACAGACTCTATGAGAATGTCCAAAGTGATTAATTCACTGTTATTACGAACGAATTTATATCCAACAAGGGCGACATTATCGTATGGCAGGCCATTTAACATCAAAAGTTGCCGAAGATGTAATGATCCCTCGGAAACAATAGCACATATTTCTGGTTGGTGTCCCTTTGTTAAAAATATGAGGATTAAGAGACACAACAGAATAGTTGAGGAGTTAGTTAAATATATCAAGAAATACGGGTGGACAATATATGTGGAACCTAGCATTAAGGATGAGGCCGGGAAACTCTGGATACCGGACCTCATCGTGGCGAAGGAGCAGCAGATAATTGTCATAGATGTAACAGTTAGGTCTGATCTCCAAATAAACTCCCTCGAAGGGGCCTGGGACGAAAAGACGAAGAAATATCAACATCTTGAGAAGGAGATAATGGACCTTATCGGTAAAGGAAAAGTATCCTTCTATGGGTTTGTGATGGGAGCCCGAGGGAAATGGTTTTCAAAGAACTCAGATTTGATGAAGACCCTCGGGATCGCGAAGTTTAAATCCTTTGCACAGAATGTCGCAAACTTGTCTTTGTCATTGACTCTCGAGCTCCTCCGGACTTTTATGGACTCTTAATAACTCCCTTCGATTTATTTAAGTTTTAGGTTGGAAATCTTAAGGTTTTAATGTTTTTAATGCTTCTATAGTTCTTAGTTGGTTTTAACTAATTTTTAGTTTAATATTTTAATTTTTTCTGTTTTAGTAATAAAGTTGTAGTATTTTAGATCACTTAGGTAATTGGTGGGGGGTAATCTGGTGTTAGTTTAATCAACAGGGCACGCTATACACAACAAATGATGAGTGGTTACCTAGTCAATACGGTAAATAATCCTAGCTCATCTTTGTCCTCGCTTGAGATTCTGCTTCGCATTATTATTTTAACTTTTTTTACCTTTTTTTGTTTTATCGTTCCCATTTTAGATCATTCAGCTGTGGTTTCGCTGGATAGGGGTTTGTCTTTTGTCGACGAGCGACGTGAAAACTCGGAAAGGACACTCCATCATGTATGATGAGTGCGATAAAAAGGTGAGAGGGAAAAAATTTAAAAGGGATCAAAGGGGCATCTTGTTCATGTTGAGGGCGTTGCATGTATGGAATGAACTGCCAGAGGAAGGGGTGGAGGCTAGTACAATTGCAGCTTTTAAAAGGCATCTGTTTGGGTACATGAAGAGGGAGGATTTAGAGGGATGATGGTGAACCGTTGGCAAATGGGACTCCATTAACGCTCTCCGTTATTGGTCAATGCATTGAATACAGAAGCTGGGACGCCATATTGTGGCTGGACAGGACATTGAATAAGCCACTTCTGGAATTCTGTTTTCAGTTTGAATTTCCCTGTTCTAGGAAGGATGTTGTGAAACTTGAGAAGGTTTGGACAAGATTTACAAAAACGTTGCCAGGATTGGAGGATTTGGGCTACAGGGAGAGGCTGAATAGGCTCGGGCTATTTATCTGGAGAGTCAAAGACTGAGAGGTAACTTCATGGAGATTTATAAAATCACGAGGGGCGTGGATGAGGTGAGCAGCTGGCGACCTTTTCCTTTAGGTTAGGTGGGCTCAAAACTAGAACACATGGGTTTAAGTTGAGAGGGCAAAGATTTAAAAGGGATCTAAGTGGCAACGTTTTCAAGCTGAGTGTGGTGTGTGTATGGGAGGGGCTACCAGATGAAGTAGTGGAGGCTGAAAAAAATCACAACGTTTAAAAGGCTTCCAATTGGGTACAGGAATAGGAAGGGTTTTGATGGATGCAGGCCAATAGCCATTAGTTTAGGATTCCTTGTTGGCACAGACGATTTGGACCGACGGTCTGTTTCTTTGATCTTAATAAATTAAGATGCATTCCTCTTTTTTGTGCAGAGCTAGCTGAAGCACAGATAATTACCCTTGGAGCTGAGAAGGTGAAGCAGTGATTTTGATCTGGTGCAGATTTGGTTCCAAGGTCTTGAATTTGCAAAGAGAGAGAGGAATTGTTAACCCTGTCACGATTTTTAATAACTACTTTCAAGTAATTGGCAAATAATACAAGGTGAAAATGTGAACACTATTTTACTCAGTAAGTTCTGAGCATCTGGAACAGTCTGAACGACACAGATTCAGCAGGTATTCTGAAACAGACTTGGAATTTTACTTTTTAAGGAAAGATTTGGGAGGCTATGGGCTCATGGGAGGGTACTTGGGACAGATTTGCAGCATCTCCAGAGGGAGAGAGTACAGCCCCAATGGGCTGAATAGCCCCCAGCCCCTGTGCTCTGTGATACTTCCCCATTCACTGTGAATGATGAAGCTCATCCCAGGGCAGGGAGAGGGATCCCTCCACTCTCATGACAATGGTGCCCGGCTTGACGGCAGCTCCAGACCAATGGGAGGAGAGTCTGTGTGCCCCTGCAGCCAATGGGAGTGAATGAGGGGTGTGGCCAGCAAGACGACACCTGTCCATGAGCTGTACAGATGCAGTGTCACTGGGGGAGGGTGGGAGAGACATCAGAGACTGGGACAGAGGCTGTAGGACCTGAATTACAAACTCCCGGTAAATTAAAACCAAAAGAACTGCGGAAGATGTAAAACAGAAACAACAACCAGGAGGATCTGGAAAAGGTCTGGCAGCATCTGTGAAGAGAAATCAGAGTTAAAGTTTAAGATCTGGTGTCCCTTCCACAGAACAGATGTTACTGAGGGAAAAAAAGTCAGTTTATTTGCAGAAGATAGTGTGGGGGGAGGATATAAGGAGTAAAGGATAGGTGGGGATAGAGTGAGAAGAACGGTTGGATAAAGGAGTGGATAACGATATGGCTGGGGGGAGGGTGACTCGCTGTTAATGGAGACTGTTAGTGGCTAACCATAGGTAGTGTGTAATGACAGGCTGTGAGAACAAGGCCTGGTGTGTGGGGTAGGGGGCTTCGACATGGGGTTCTTAACCTATGGTTAGCCACTAACTGTCTCCATTATAAGCTGTTGCCCACCTATATCACTGCACGATTGTGTCCTCGGCAGCTCCAGACATTTGGAATATCCTCCCTCACCCCCACTCTGTCCGCCTTGAAGATGTATCTAAAAATTGTTCTTTAATCAACGTTTCCATCATTCGTGAAGCATTTTAGGAGATTTGTCAATGTGAAAGGCTCCATACAATGCAGGTGGTTGTTGTTACTGTCTGACATCAGGAGAAACAGGGATGAGCCCTCTCTCTCTCATACCTGATGAACAGCAGCAAAAGCAGGAAGCACTGAGCATGCTCCAGCCCACAATGGGCTTCAGATTATTGATGGGGTGGGGGAACGGGGGCTAGAGGTGCTAGTTGTTCCTTCAACCAATCGTAGTGAATGAGGGGCGGGACAATACCCAACCACGTGATAAACTTCACTGACAGCACAGTGTTGTTGTGACCAAGGCATTGGAAATGTGTGAAGGTGCAGGGCAGGGGGAAGGAAAGACATATTGACCAGGAAGAGGAAATTTTTACGGTATGGAATGAGAGGTTTTACAGAACTTAGTGTACATTGTACAACACAAATTTGAAAATCCAAATTCTGCCCCATTTTCCCTCCATTATAATGCATTTTACACTCCCTGAAATATCAACTGTGTGTTTCTCTCTCCACAGATTCCAGTGATTAATGCCAAAGCCCCATTGCCTGTGGAGAAGGTGATGTTTGACTTCCTGTCCAGCTGCAGTTCATGTGGTGAAGGTGCTCCCACAATGTGGTTGGGTAACTGCTGTTATAGATTATTCACTCAGCGACAGTGAAGAGTTGACAATGTATGTGTAAATCAACAACAGTTTGTTTTTTTATCACGTTTACAATTCCACAAAAATACTATTGAGAGCTTCTGACATAAGGCCACAGATGGGGATATAAGGTCAGGTGATCAAAAGAATTGCCAAATAAACAGGTTTTCAGGAATACCTTAAAGGAGGAAAGCAGGTCTGAGAGGGTTAGGGTGGGAATTCCAGACAGTGTTGCCTTGGCAACAGTAGAAACAGCCAGACAGGTGAAGCAATGAATAAACACATCGTTGGGAGTCTGAAAGAAATTGAGTTGTCGGGGCCTCACAGGTTGTGTGGTGCAGGGAGACAGGGATGTTCACAGCCAGGAATTACATCAAGGGTGAGTATTTTAAATTGTTGCTTGTTGGTGGATCAACAAGTTTTGGTGCAAGTGAGCACTTGGACAGTAGGGTTTTAGATACTCTTGAGATTGCATGTACGTTGAATGTGGGAGGCTGGCCAAGAGTGTGTTTTCTAACGAAGTCTGGAGATAACACAGGGATGGACGAGTATTTCAGTAAATGAGCTGAGACTAGGGTGAGTTGGGTGATGTCACTGATGTAGAAATAGTGTTTTTGGAGTTGGGCTGCACTGCCTCCTCACCACTCCCCCTCACCAATTCACAAATATTGTTCCTTGTTCTATCTGTCTGTCTTTTCTCTTTATGTCCTTCTCTCCCATTCTGCTACAAAAAAAATTTGACCCACCATTGGTGCAAACACATACTCCATCCCGACTCTCCCTTTCCTTTCTGAATTCCTTGTATGTGGTGTCCCTTAAGGATCTCTCCTTGGTCCCTCCTGTTTCTCACCTACATACAGCCAGGAGGTGACATCGTCCAAAAGCACCGTGTTCGGTTTCACATGTACACTGACAATGCCCAGCTCTCCCTCCCCATCATCCCTCTCCATTACTCAGTTATCAAACTGCTCATCACATTCCCACTAGGCGATTGGCTGCAGTTTCCTCCAATGAAACATTGTAGTGGTTAATCTCGTTGCCTTCAGTTGCTATTACAAATTCCTTTCCCTGATTGCTGAGCCCCTCTCTCTCCCTGGAAACTGTCTGAGACAGAACCACACTCTTCACAATATTGCTGTCATATCTGTAACCCCAAGGTGACCTTCTGATCAGTCGTCTACACAATCACAAACACCAGGAATTCCAATCTCTAAAACGTTGCTTGTCTCCACTTCACCCCAGCTCCATTGCTACTGAAACCCCTTACCCGTGTCGGTGTTGCCTTAATCTTGACGAATCTAAAACAGAACCCGTGATTCCGTGACTGACCCAGAATCTGGTTCCAGACTCCCTCATGATGGGAAACATCCTCTCAGTATTTACCCTGTCAAACTCCTTAAGAATCCTACATGTTACAATGAGATCACCTCTCATTCTTCCCAAATCCAGTGAGTGGAGTCCCAACCACTTCAGCCTTTTCTTAAAAGATAATCCCTGCAAACGATGGATCATCCCAGTCAGGTTTCTGTGAAATGCCTCTGATGAAATGATGTATTTCCTTAACTAAAGGGACCAAAACTTCTGTCATTACTCCCCGATGTGGTCTCGCTTCAATTTATAAACTCCATAAAGTTCCTCTCGGGTATATACTCCAAACAACTCCCTTTAAACTTGCACAGATGTTGAAATGCTCAGCAGGTCATGCAGCATCTGTGAGGAAAACTCAGTTAAAGTTTCGGGTCTGGTCACCCTTCCTCAGATACGTTAACTCTAATTTCTTTTCACACCTGCTGCTAGACCTGCTGAGCTTTTCCAGAAACTTCTGATTCTCTTCCTGGTTTACAGCATCTGCAGTTGGTTCGGTTTTCATATCCTTTAAACTAGCCATCTCTCCTCTAGAATTTGTCATTTCCACCTTGGAAAAAGATTTACATTATTCGTTTGTTCTCCACTACCCTGGGAAAAAAGAAACCATGACTAGTCACCATATCATAGCTCCTCATAATTTTATAAAGTTCGATAAAGCCACCTAAAGTGTCCAGTGCTGAAGGGAAATAGCCTCAGCCTATTCAGCCTCTCCCTATGGTTCAAATGTTCCAATACTGGCAACACCCTTGTAAATCTTTTCTGAACTCTTGCAAATTTCCCAACATCTTTCCTGTAAGAGGGAGACTGGAATTGAAAGCCGTCTGGGGATTCCAAAGGTGGCCAAGCCAATAAACTGTACAACCGAAACCTGATCTCCCAAATCCTATCCTCAATGCACTGCCCAATAACAGCTAGCATACCACACACCACCTTCACCGACCTGTCCACCTTCAACCACATTTTCAAGGAACTATCAACCCACACTGCACGGTCTGTTTGTTTGTCAACACTTCCCAGGAACTTGCCATTAAGAGGTTGAGTCCTTTTCTGGTAACATCTTTCTGAAATCAGGGAGACTACAATTGAATGCAGTATTCTAACACTGGCCTGACCAATGCCCTACTCAGCCACAACGTGACCTCCTAACCCCTAAACTCAGTGACAGAATCCCCACAGTGTGGAAGAAGGCCTTTCGGCCCATGAGACCATACCAAACATCGGGACAGCATTCCACCCTAACTCTGTAACCTACCATTACCCAAAGCTAATCCAGCTAACCTGCATGTCTTTGGATTTGTGGGAGGAAATTAAGAGCACCCAGAGGAAGCCCACCCAGACACACAGGGAGAATGTGCAAACACCACACAGACAGTGGAGTCGAACCAGAGTCCATTTATTGACCAGCGCATTCCATTAAATGTCACTCTCCCAAATGCCACATTCAGCACCTGATCTCAGTGAAACTCCACTTTCCAGGAACTATGCAGTTGTTCTGAGCCCTTCAGAGGGAAGTAAGGTGAGGAGGAGAAAACACGAACAGGGTTGAGTTGTAGATCTATAAAATAACTCTCCATCTTCCCCCTCTCTGTTTCCCCCGTCTCCCCCGACTCTGTCTGGTTCCCCCCCGCTCTCTGTCGGTCAGTCCTTTGTCGCCCCCCCCCACCTCGTCGTTCGCACCCCCCCCCCCCCCCCCCCCCCCCCGTTGGTCTATCCCACAATCTGTTGGCCTGTCCCCCCCTGTCGGTCGCACACCTGTCTCTTTCTCCCCTCCGTCGGTCGCCCCCGCTGTACACCCCCCGTCTGTTCCCCTCCTCTCTAATCCTGCTTTCTGTCCCCATCCATTTCTGTGCCTCCCCTCTCTATCTCCCCCTCTGCCCCCACCCATTTCTGTCCCAACCCTCTCGATCCACCCACCCTCTGACCCTCCGCCCACCCCCTCTCTGTCTACCCTCCCCTCCCAGTCCCCTAGTTCTGTACTCCCCCCTCCGCAGGGAAAATATCTTCTCTATTTACCCTATCCATGCCCCGCCTGATTTTAAAAATCTCTTTCAGGTCACCGTACAGCCTCTGACGGTCCAGGGAAAACAGCCTATCCAACCCTGGCAACATCCTGGACTTCTTTTCGGACCCCTTTCAAGTTTGAGAACATCCATCTGACAGGAAGGAGACCAGAATTGCATGGAATATTACAAAAGTTGCCGAATCAATGTCCAGTACAGCCGCAATATGACCTCCCAACCCCTACACTCAATGCTCTTACCAATAAAGACAAGCAGACCAACTGCCGCCTTCACTAATCTATCTGCTTGCTTCTCTACCTTCAAGGAACTAGGAAACCTGCACTCCAAGGACTCTTTCTTTAGCAGCACTCCCTAGGAACTTATTATAAACTAAGTCCTGCTAAAGTTTGCTTTTCCAAAATGCAGCAGCTCGCATTCTTCTAACCTGAACTCCTCAGCCCATCACCCATCTGATCCAGATCCTCTTGTACTCTGAGGTAATCTTTTTCCCTGTCTACCACACCTCCCATTTTGGTGTCAGCTGCCTACTTATTTACAATACCTCTTATGTTCACATCCAATTCATGAATGTAAATGGCGAAAAGTAGTGGATCCAGCACCGATCCTTGTGACACTCCACTGGTCACAGGCCTCCAGCCTGAAAAGCACCCTCTGCCTTCTACCTTCGGGCCAGTTCTGTACTCCATGCGATCTAACCTTGCTGACCAGTCTCCCGTGAGGAACCTTGTCAAACACATTACTGAAGTCCATGTAGATCATGTCCATGCTCTGACCTCAGCAATCCTCTTTGTTACTTCTTCAAAAAAACTGAGTCAGATTCATGAGACATGATTTCCCATGCACAAATCTGTTATTAATATCCAGGATTTAACTCTGTATATCGGGTTTTGCGTTACCCAGTTATAGGTGTTAATGTTCTGGATGAAGTTCAAGTACACCAGCATTTTGTCAGTGACTGTGTATTGAGTCTTGTTAATGTCACCAACACAGGCGAGTTCCTTTTTGAAAGGCAGTCCCCGTATCCCTTGCCCACCAGAAAATAGTGGCAGTGTCCTTACCTCTGGACCAGGAGGATCAGGCTCAGAGTTGAGGAACAGCATCTTTGAAGAGGCTGATTAGAAAACCTGCCCAAGCCACCAGGCCATACTGTCTCCCAGCTGTTCCTGCCTCAGCCTCCAAACAGAACCTTCCTGTAGTTTCTCTCCTGTCAGACTCTCCCATTGCTCAGTTTGTCCAGGATCCCCTCCTGCTGCTACACTGCTCCTGTCCCTCACTGACCTGTCCATCCCCCAGTGTCCTCCACATTCATTCATTGTTTACAATCTCATTACCCCAGTTCTCCAGCCTCGCCCCTTCCCGTCCATAGAGACGGCTCAGTGATTAGCATTGCTGCCTCACAGCACCAGGTACCCGGTTTTGATTCCAGCCAAAAATGGAATTTGTGCATTCTCCCTGTGTCTGAGTGGGTTTCCTCCGGGTGCTCCGGTTTCTGCCCACAATCCCAAAGATGTGCAGGACAGGTGAATTGGCCATTTTAAATTGCCCATAATATTAGTTAAATATAGGGTAAATATAGGGTAGGGGAATGGGTCTGTGTAAGTTACTGTTTGGAGGGTCAGTATGGACTTGTTTGGCCGAAGGGCCAGTTTCCATACTGTCGGGATTCTGATATATTGGGGAGCAGCTGCTGTCAATCTCCCGGACTCCTGTATGATCGGGAGCACGTACTGTAGGAGGGGAGGCCAGTGTATGGGCACAGTGCTGGTCAATTGTGGGAATATGCACAGTGCCTGGGAAGGAGGCTGTGTTTGTGAAGGATTAATCTGTCATTGGCATCTTCCTCTCCCTTGGAGCAGGACCCAGGGGAATGGCCCGTTTCCTGGCGCCCCTGAGATGTGATCAGGCTATCAGTGGTGCAGCATTTTGTAGAAAGTTATCAGAACTCTTTTGAGAAGATTCAGGGTTTTAATGGAAAGTGACAAAGATGGGCCTGCATATCGAGTTCTAATTTGGTTCATTTTAGTAAGACAGGTTTTGGCCAGAGTGTGCAGGAAGCAATGTATGCAGGATGGTTGTCATCAGAGGATTCACCAACAACGCCCCCCACCCCCCGCCCCACCCTGCTGGACTCAGAGTCAGACTCATTGATTTGGTTCTTAGTCCGCAGACAAGAGCTAGGAAACTGAATTCAAAGAGGAGAGAGAGTGTGAGAACTGGGTGTGGAGGAAAGGAGTGAGGAGATTGGTTTGGATTTCAGTTCACAGAAGAAAGAGAAATTGTTAGACTGAGAGTTAAAACTTTGGGAAACATGAAACTACAATTTCATACTATAATTGTCTTATAAAGATCCATCTTGTATTAATATGGTGAGTTGTTTTCTCAGTTGTAGGGTACCGAAAGGGTAGATTTGTGGATGAGAAATTCAAATTGAACCTCATTTTCAGTTTTGATAGTTACTTGATCCGTGCCGATCTGAATATTCATTGGACTCTTCATGTGGAAGGAAAGGTGTGTATTCTGTCCATGGGCGAATATTCCAAATAAGAGTGTCACCGGAAAAACTACTGAGACACAGCCAAGTCCATGTTAGGGTGGTGACTGTGGAGGGAGAGTTTGTTTGTTTTTGAAAGTCTGAAAAATCATGGCATGTTTCCCAGGAACAATTAAGCCACAGCTTTGCTTTGTAGAAGGACAAGTCTTTAATTAACCATACAACCTGAAAGACACAAGGATACCTGCACCATGGGAAATACTATGAAAGCGGGATTATTGTAAAGGAGTTCATTCTCGATCATGGATTGTAATCCATTGGCGTCGTCACGTCGGTTCCAGCGCCGTGGGGAAACACTGGAAATATGATGAATGCAGTGTAGGTTTCAGTTATTAAACCGAAAAAAGTGCACAACAATTTAAAAGAATGTTGTCAGGGCTCAGGGGCCTGAGTTATAGCGAGAGGTTGGACGAGCGAGGATATTTTTGTTTAGAGCAGAGGAAACTGAGTGGGTACTGTTCTAGAAGTGTATAAGACCATGAGGGGCATGGATAAGGTGAATGCATTCAGTCTTTTTCCCAGGGAATCAAGGACTGGAGGGCATCAGTTGAAGGTTAGAGGGGAAAGAATAAAAGGGAAGCTGAGGGGCAACTGTTTTACACAGAGGGTGGTATGTATATGGAATGAGCTGCCAGTGGAAGTGGTTGAGGTGGGTACATTAACAACAGGTAAAAGACATTTGGATAAATACATGGATAGGAAAGGGTCAGAAGCAGATGGGCCAAGTGCAGGGAAATGGGGTTAGTGTGGATGGACATTCTGATCGACATGGGCCAGTTTGGGCCAAAGGCCCTGTCTCTGCTGCAGGGATGCAATGACTCTAAGTGCATCTGCTATTTCTCCCACTAACTCTTGGTATCCTGGGACGTATCCCATCAGGGCAAGGAGACTTGTCTACCTTTAGCTCTGTTAGCTTGCCCAGCTCTAATGCTTTCGTGATAATGGTTGTTTCTTGGTCCTCACCTTCCTCAGTCTCCTTATCAATTACTGGCATGTCTTTCGTATCCTCCACTGTGAAGACTGACTGCTGTGTACTCATATTCCTGAACCCTGCTGGATAGGAATAACTAGGCACAGAGCTCTGAGAGGTCCTCTTAGAGTCTTTATTGATGGGACATGGCAGTTACCTGGATAGTGTACATGCAAAACACCTCCAGGCAGCATCAGGTAACTCCCCGCCTGTCCGATGTAAAGCTCCCCTTCTTATACCTTTGTGGTTTGGGACTTTCAACAGAGACTATCTCTCAGTATTATCTCCATGGCAACGGTCAGTTAGAAAGTCTAGTTCAGTTTAGCACTTACCCCACATCCCTGTGGCTCAATCAGGTATCTGACAGGCGCTTCAGTTTCAGTGGGGCTGTCTGTCAGGATTCTGATGTAGAAGAGCCGGTGTTAGGGTGGGGTGGACAAATTTATAAATCACACAATGCCAGGTTATAATCCAACAGAGTATAACCACAAGTTTTTGGAGTGTGCTGTGATTTGTAACTTGATCAGGATTATCTCTATGGTAACAATTAATTGCTTCAACAATTACAGAGGCCATATGTTCCCCACACAATAGGTTCCCCTCTAGCAGTGTAAGCTGCTATTCTGGCCCTGAGGATAGTTACTCATCACTTTTCGCCCCCAATCCCATCTAGCTTTCTGTTGATCTTTAAAGTTTTTCTAATCTCCTAGTTTCTCCTTGGTCTTTGCCAATTTGTATGCTTTCTATTTCAATTTGATAGACTCCCCTTATTTCCTGAGCCATTCGTGCCTTTTTCTACTGTCCTTCCTTTTCCCTGATATATATTTTTGCTGAGCATTTCGAAAAATTGCTTTGGTATTCCCCCACAGTCCGTCAGCTTTCCCACGGTAAAGTCTTTGCTTCCAGTCTACATTAGCCAATTTCTGCCTCATCCTATTGTAGTCTCCTTTGTTTAAGCACTGGATCTTGGGATTGGATCTAATCTTCCAGCTTTCCAGCTGTGTTCTAAGTTCAACCAGATTTATCAGAAGTCTTTTATCAGATTACGAGGTGAGGCGAAGTTTCCTGGGTGCTTTGCGTTTCATTGTCAAAGACCTTGGCTTTGTAGTAAAGTATAGGATAGATATTCACAACAGAGTATTCTGGACGGTGTGAATGTACTACACAGTCTAAACCCATAAATCACTGTCTCCACTCAGTTTAAAGTTGCAAAATCACTATCTCCCACATGCTTCCTCACTATCTAGGTTTGGAACGCGAATCCACCTGACTATCCTGCTTTTTCCAAAATCTCCTTTGGTGAATGTGGTGAGTTTTGGATTCAGCTTTCCAGTTATTACCGTAAGAAGATGAGCATTGGGCACAGGAGAGGCAATGCAGCCCTTCGAACCAGCCCCACCATTTAATACGGTGATGATTGAGCTCACCTTGGTCTCAGCTGGATTTTCCCACCTGCTCTCTCTCACGCTTCAACTCATTGCAAATTCAACATCTGTATCTCTTCATTAAATCTGCTCATTGTCCTGGCATCCACCGCATTTTGAATAGGGAATTCCACAGATTTGCAACACATTGAGCCAATTCATTCTTCTTCATGAGAGTAGAATAGAGACACTATATTGCAGAAACAAGGTACTTATCCATCGAGTCCACACCAGCCCTATGATGAGCATCCCATTCAGACCCACCCTGTCCCTGTAACCCTGCATTTCCCATGGTTAATGGCCTAACCAGCACATACATGGACACTGTGGGTAATTTAGCATAGGCAATCTTCCTAACCTATACATCTTTGCACTGTGGGAGGAAGCTCGAGCACCCTAGGAAACCCATGCAGACATGGTGAGAAAATGTAAACTCCACACAGTCGCCTAAGGCTGAAATCAAACCCGCGTCCCTGACGCTGTGTGGCAGCAGTGCTAACCACTGAGCTACATCTGCTTAAAATCTGCTACCCCTTATTAACCTCCCCACCCCGCAATTGGCTGAATCTATGTTCCTTACGTCAGAAATCAGGTTGTGGAAGCTGATGTCTCAGTAAAACCCAGTAACAGCCCACAAGTCCTGTGTGTCTGAATGGGGATCCTATACACAACACCCTCCAGCCCACTTTTCATTCACTATCCAGAAACTTGTCTCCAGTGGCTTCATGGGGACGAAAACTCCCACAATCCCTGAGGCAGGGAGCACGCGTGTGAGGGGAAGCCCAGAACTGCACATGTACAGAATATGGGCGGATTTTGGAGCATGTGCTTTGGAGGAATTAGCGGAAAGCATTTGACACTGTGATTGGCTGGAGGAGGAACCAATCAGCTTGTAGTATTGATGGGTTGGGGGTTCAAAGTGTCACCACACCCACATGGGCCCAAGTTCATCCCCAACTTGTCATAGTGCTGGGAATTCACCAATGGGAAACAAAGAAGGATCTGACCCATTCTCCCAGACTGAAGGTTCCTCTTCTGTTCAGGATCTGCCACCTCCCTTTCTGTTTCATTTGTTTCATTCTGCTGTTACATTATTGACTTGCAGCAACTGAAGGGAAAGGAAGTGAACCCAGAAAGGGTGCAGAGTCTAACCAGGGACGGGAAGTGGTGGCATGGATCTGTTTACCAGTAACTCCATGAGAATGGGGGTGGGTACATTAGGGACAGCAGAGTCAGAATGGTGGGAGAGTAAGTGGGCTGGAGGGTTACAGCTTTGGGGGAAGAAAAGGGGAAAAAAGATATTATAGAGAAACTAGAATTGTCTGCTCTGAATTTCTAATCTGTACATATTCCTTTATACAGGGTGCTAGATGGTGAAGGTTTGCAGACTGAAATCTCAAAGCCATGTGCAGATTGTGATTAAGTTAACCAGCATTTGAAGAACCAAACATGGGGAATCACTTGGCCAAAATCCTGCAACCCTCTCCTCACAGCATTGTCGGTCTCTCTGCGCCAAATGGACTGTGAATGGTTTAAAACAGCAGCTCACAACCATCTTCTCCAGGGTAACTAGAGATGGGGAATAAATGCTGGCTGAGCCAGTGATGCCCATATCCTGGAAACGGTTTCTATCTCTAGTTGCTGAACCCCGTTGATGTTACTGCAGGATGGTGAGGGACGCTGAGTGCATCCTCCAGGAGGCAGCACCATCACATCACCCCTGCCTACACCCACACAGTAACACCGCAACATCACTGGAACAAAAGGCAGTGAAGCTCAAGGAGGACTCAGATATAGTTCTTCGAGGTAGAGTCATAAAACGGGATTAGAACACAGCAGGAACAGGAGACAGCTGGATGGTCAGCTGTTACCCATTGAACGGTGGAGCAGGATTGAAAGGCCGAATAGCCTCCTGCTGCTATCTCCCAGGTATATATACAGCCATGGAGCCTGGGTAGTGAGAAGTGGGCAGGGCAGGGATTCTGCAGGCGAATGCACTTCCACATCAGTTTTCAGTGAGGGACGGTTTGATGGATTTTATTTAACATTTATCTTTAACACAAGGTTTGTGAATTTGTTTTTAAAATGTTGTAGCTGTTTATTCCACAATAAATAAAACTAAAAGAAATGAATTGAAACTATCTGAATGTAACAGTTTTTTAAAATTTCAATAGCCCTGTAAGATAAATCCTGTCTATCCCCAGACACCATCATTTTCCAGTTACTCAAACTCCAGGGAAATATTGCCTCCCTGTCTGAACCTTTGGTTTGTTTGAGCTGATTTTTAGTTCTCATTCTGTGAGCTGTGAAGCTTTCTTTTTTTTCTCCATTTCTCCTACCTAGAAATGTTATCTCACACGGCTGAGCAACCTTCCCACCATCAACATCATCATTACGCCATTTGGGTTTTGGTTAACATATAATCACCAGCAGTAAACCACCCGTGTAACCAATTGAATATTTATAATCAACGCTCCTTACAGGCAAAGCAAACCATTACAAATGACAAAATGGGAAGGGACCAAATCAAAGTAGAGTTGGGGGTGAGGAGGCAGCGATGGTGATAAAGCCCCTGCGGTGCCCACCTCTATCTGAAGGCATCGAGAGCTTTGATGCACACCACATTCACCTCCAAGGGCACCCGGCTGTGTAGCCTTTATCCTCAATCATAGAATAGGATCCCTACAGTGTGGAAGGAGAGCATTGGCCCATCCAACCCCACCAACTATCCAAAGAGCATCCCACCTGGAGCCACTCCATCCCTGTAACACTGCATTTCCCATGGCTGATCCACCGAGTCTGCACAATCCTGGACACTGTGGACAATTTAGCACGACTGATCCACCTAACCCACAAATCTTTGGAGGAAACCAGACCACCTGGAGTGGACCCACACTATGCTGGGAAGAATGTGCAAACACCACACAGACTGTTGACAAAGGCTGGACTTCAACCTTGTACCTGGTGCTGTGAAGCAGCAGTGCTATAGAGCAATTTAAATCAAAATAGATGACCCCTGTTCATTGCTGTTTGTGGATTCTCCTTGCCCAGAGAGACATCCTGAGATTCAGAAAGAGACAATATGAATTCAGTCAACTCCTGCTGAGTTAATGTGATTAACAACATCAATACTCCAGCAGTGTCATCAGAACTCGTACCTACTCTAACATTTACGATTTTTACCCCATGGGAAGTTTGTTACCAGCTTCGCTGACAGCCATAATGCTCTGACCACTTTGACAGAGCCAGTGCTAGTCAGTTCTGATAGTTATAAATAGATTGTATCTAAACAGGATGCCCACAACAGGAAGTGCTCTGACACTCAATGCCCGTAAGGCAAGGTCATTTTCCTAAAACCACTCACATCTGGCAATTCCATTGAAGGTATTTCATACAGTAACCTTTCAGTCTCAATTGCCATTTCTAGTCCATGAAGCAGCCAGTTACATGCCGCAGTGAATTGAATTCTAGTAGCAGCATTGCACTGGTAGGAGAGATTGAGGAGCTTGAAGCTGTCTTCTCTGGAGTATCTAAACATGAAACCCTTCAAATGAACATAAATCTTCAAGAGCTCGATAGGACAGATACAGGAAGGATGTGCTCCTAGGCTGGTGTGCCTGGAATAAAATAAGCACTAACTACAGTATCTTTACCCAGCATCCTCTTTAGCTGCATCAATGTTGAAGATTTATTTGCTGCTCTAATGCCACTCTCTCGATCACTCCCATTTTTCACTGCTGTAATGTTGATGACTGGGCAAATGTATAAAATTTAATTTAATCCATCCCAAAGCCTCTCTGTACCTGTGTCTCACTTGTGTTCACCGAGACACTCGTTCAATCTGACCTCTTTGCAAACCCTGCCCTGATGTTTCCTTAGAGGGCTCAGAATTAATTATTCACAGAATTGTTACTGTACAAAAGGAGGCTGATTTGGCTCATCAGCTCTCCAAAGGATCACCTCACTGAATGCCATTCTTCTCCCTTTACCCCATAAACCTTTCCATTCATCCTCTTCCAATAACACCATGGGATCACAGCATCACTTGCTGGGGCAGCATTTGTCATCCATTCTAACTGCCCAGGAGATGGTTCAGAGTCAACCCCATTATTCAGGGTCTGGATTGACATGTCGGCTGTACCAGGTCAGAATTAACACAGTTTCCCAGGCCCAATGACATGAAGAGTTGATTTCTGGCCTACTAGCTTATTTCTGAAATGATAATGAATAATGTTTGCCTTTGATTAAAAGTGCAAGACCAAAATGGGTTTTATTCTGATTGAGCACATCCTCCTGTTTCTCTCAGTTGTTATTGACAGTCTCATCCCCCTCACACCAGAACCTGTTCCAGAGAGTATTACAGAAAAGGCAGAATGGTCAGCTGCAGCTGGTCACCTGACCGGTCACTGGACCCAAAGGTTCACTCTCCACATGCTGCCTGGTCTGCTGACTTTTTCCAGCAATTTCTGTTTTACTTCCTGATTTCCCAGCATTTGCAGATGTTTCATTTTTGAATATTGATCTTGTCTGTTGCAGAGGAGTTTATTGATGAGTTTGGAGAGTTTCGAACATTGCAACTTAGGCCACAAATTAGCCATTATCTATTGAATGGCAGAGCAAAGTAAAGGGGCTGAATGGCCTCCTCCTGTTCCAATGAAAGTTATCCATCTGCAGCTTGTGGTAACATTTCCCCTCACTGCTCACTTCACCTCCATGTCTAACACACTGTTACTGACTGAACACACCTCCTGTGTTTGAATTAAACCTGCTAATGTTCTGTGGCTCGCTCTACTGCCACCCGGATTTAACTCTGATCATGGAATGCTGTCTCATTTAACTGCGGGAATGCCCACAAGGAGTAATCTTGGAGTCTGTATCCCCGGGATCCAAAAATCCCGTTTATTTTCTTCTTCCTATTTCATTCTGGCATAGAACTCTCGGTTTCAATCCATTCTCCTGTCATGCTCTTCAACATGCCCATGTGGGTGGACTCGAGGCAGCTGGCACCTGAGATTGTGGGGAGAGGCAGATTCAATCAGGGATTCGGGAAAACACTCAGACAATGACATATCCGTCTGATTGTTGACTCAGACAGATAGGCAGAAGGAAAGATGCACATTTAGATAGCAGCTTTGTTGACCTTGGGCAATGAAACATGCTTCCAACCCAATGATTTCAAACTCAAATCACTGAAAATACAGACACAACGCTTCCTACTTGTACCAGGGTGTCTCTGAGCCTCCTCTTTTCTTAAGAAAAGAGGTTTAAGCTGTTAAGCCTTTCCTGGTGATTATAATCTCTGTTTCTGTCAGATTTGTGAGTGAACCTTTATTGTTCTGTTCCTTGTGAGTGATGCTAGTAGCAGAAACAGTTCCTAACTTGTGAGGGGTTTCGGTTGGAGTATTTATATTTACACGTTCATTCCCACCCTCACATACAGTGTGAAATTGATGGAAAACTGAAGTAAAGGATTGAGTGAGCACCCACAGAAACACAAAAGGCAGCATGTGTACTTAAGCTGAATCAACCTGGCCTTAGGAAAATGTGACAACAATCACAACTAGTTAGAATTACAGAATCCCTTAGGCACACAAAGAGACTATTCAGTCCATCGAGTCTGCAATGACCTGCTGTCCCATCCTACCTCCATAACCCCACATTTAGCATGGCTAAACCAACCCACCTAACCTACACACTACAGGCCATGTTAGCACGGCCAATCCATCAAACCTGCACATCTGTGGGAGGGTCACAGATTATGTCTAAGTGCTCAGGATTGTGGATGAAGGCTCACAAACACTTGACTCTGACGGAAATCCTCTTTTTTTTCAAAATAAAATCTGGGGGCAACTGCAGCCAGAAAGATTTCCGATTGTCTCATGAGGAAGAGAATTCAAAACTCATGCCACCGACCCAGGGGGTGCAGTGAAGTCTCAGAGGTCTGGGAACCATCAGAAATATAACAAGTTGTGTGAGCAAGGTTGGGGTGAGACAAGGACAAAAAGGCAGTCTGTCACACAGGGGAAGGCAGGAGAGATTAAATTGCAGAAATCGTAGTCCCTCAAGGCCACGGGGAATGGAGTTAGGGCTGGGAAAGAAACCAGGAAACAAGGTGAGCAGCTGTCAAAGAAATACATTGAAAAAACATTATAGTAACATAGAGGGCAGAGTACGCAGTCTGAAATTGTTGCTCTCATTGGTGAGTACAGAACGCTGTAAAGCCTGGGTCATTCTATTACAGCCAAGACATGCAGGATAGGCCAAGTGGCCTCGATCTGTGCTGTAACTTTCTGATAAATTTATTCTAACATTTGGAATTCAGGTCAGATGATGTTCATAAATTCTCAAATTGGACTTGTGTTTAATATTCTGGAGAAATGTTAAATAAATCACAATGATCCCATTCTGCAGACTTTAGTCCACAGCCCTGCATGTTCCAGCATCTCAGTTACATCCATGTCCTTTTATTCTAATGTGATGCTGGTTTCTGCCTCTGCCACCCCATCAGTGAGTTCCTGTTCCTCACCATCTCCGAGTGAAATGAATTCTCCCCTCCCCTTATTTCTGAGAATTAGTTTCAATCTAAATCCTCCAGTTTCTGACCTCTCTGTTAATGAATAGCTTCTTCCTATCCACTCAATCTCGATTCCTCAGCATTTTATCACTTCAATTAAATCTCAGCTCATCCTCCTCGGAATCATCCCCAACCTATCCAACCTTTCCTCACAGCAGAAATTCTCCAATTGTAGAAACATTCTGATCAATCTCCTCTGTACCCTCTCTGGTGTGAGGGATCCTAGAATGTGGGGATCAGAAGTGTGTGCAGTACTTTAACGAGTGTTCCTGACATTTCCCGTGTCACCTCTGTGTTCTTGCGGTTGTCGCTCAGACAAGAAGTGTCCTGGTTTTCCCACATGGAACTGGATGTGCACTCCATGGGGCTGGGATTCCTTACTATGTGTTTATTTGTTAACAAATCCTAAATTAACTTCAGATTAAAACACGATTATCAGCTACCCACCAACCAATTTCTTCCATTATACTCGTCACCTTACTTTTTTAAAAATCTCTTTAAAATTATTAGTTTCTAAACACAACAGACTTAAATTTGCTGATCAAGTATTCAGATGTCTCCACTGTTACAATCACTTGAAGACTGTCTTTACCTTCAGCTACATTGGTGAATTCAACATTGATTGTAAATATATGAATATCAAACGGACTTGAGTTTTATGATAATTAATCCAGTCTGATGTTCTTGTTGGTTAATATCTTGAAGAGAACTGTCCTCAGAACTTCAGCTGTGCTCTGACTTCATTCACAACAGGGTGTGGCTGGACTGCAGATCTTAGATCTGTTCCGTTGTTTACCGGATTGCTTCGCTGTATCTATCACTTGCCTCTTATGCTGTTTGGCACACAAGCAGTCCTCTTTGGTAACTTCATCAGGTTAACACCTTATTTTTAAGTGTTCATGCTGCTGTTGCTGACATGCCCTCCTGAATTCTCTCAGTTGAACAAGGATTGATCCTCTGATTCGATGGTAAGAGGTAAATTGGGGGATATGCTGGGCTATGATTCTGTAAGTTTTGTTGGAGTACAATTCTACTGCTGTTGTTGGAAGGAAAGAGCCAAACTCTTACACTGTTGGCCCCATATACTACATGCAGTATCATGAACACTGATAGGCCAAGACATGAAATACGAGCAACACTGTACAATGATGCAGGATCACAACTGCAACAAGGGGAGTTTGAGATCCAACTTGACATAGGAGTAGGGAAAGAAGCAACTGATCAAATTGTCTCATTCATTGTCATAAAGAGGCTCTATGAGATGATTGCACTCTTGGGGGTAAGGATGGACGAGGTTGGGGAGACCGAGAGCCCTTCTAAAGAAACTAATCTGCCTGAGAGTTGTGAAATAGAATTGATTGCCATGCATTTAACAGAAAGCTAATTGAAACTCTTTTTATCCCCAAAAGATAACAAGACTGATGATGCTTCCAATCATCACCAGAAACAAACCCCAGAATACATGGTTTGGAGATGGATGTCAATTGCCAATCAACATCCAACTCCTGCAATCATTGAGCAAACTTACATGTGATTAACCTGTTCTGATGAACCAGAAAACCACTGTTCACTCTGTGCAGATGGACAGCGATGTGGGGAAGTGTTGGCCTAGTGGTATTGTCGCGAGACAGTTAATCTAAAACCCCAGATCGTGTTCTGGAGGCCTGGGTTCAAAGCCTGTTGCAGCAGATGGGGGAATTTGAATTCAATAAAAAAAACTTGTGAATTGAGAGTCTAATGCTGACCATTAATTGATTGTCAGAAAAGCCCATCTAGTTCACTAATGCCCTTTCAGGAAGGAAGCTGCCATCCTTACCTGGTCTGGCCTACATTGTGACCTTAGACCCACAGCAATGTGGTTGGCTCTTACCTGCCCTCTGGGCAATTAGGGATGGCCAGGAAATGCTGCCGGGCCAGCGACACCCTCATCCTGTGCATGAATAAAGGAAAATAAAAATACCTAGTGTGAATCTGTACATGTTCAACACTGCTGTGAACATTTCCAAAGCTAAGTTCTCTGTGTGCAAATCTTTATGAGCTGCCAAAACCATTGTTCATTACTTGGCGTGAGAAAGAGAAAAAAAATCCTTCAACTGTGGCTATCAGTAAATTGACTGGTGTCCCACCAGGATGGATGCCTGAGTGACTCCCTTCCCCCCACACACGCACAGAGCAGGTGAACAGCTTCTCCCCAGTCTGACTGGTTTGGCCAGTTTCCAGGTGGGAATGGGTAAAGAATTCCCTTCTGGCATTCCTCACATTTCCAGAGTCGGTCCCTAGTGTGGCTGCACTGGTGTTTTGCCATTTCAGATAAATGCTAACAGACTGTTACACACACCGTTAGCCCCCCACCCCCCACCACAACCCCTCCTCCCCCCCCTCCCAGAACCCAGTATAAAGCAGTAAATATTATCTCCTGCTGTGGAGGGACAGTCTGTATTGGACTGAGTAGGATCACTGAGCAGATTTCCCTAAATGACAACTTAATCGGTGACCAGAGCAATTTAAGCAAGTCCAAATAAAATGCATTACAGCACAGAGAGAGGCCCATCAAATCCAAGCTGGCTCTCTGTAGCCGAATCCAATATTCTCACTCCCCATACGTCCCCCAAACTCTGCAAGTTTATTTCCCTCTGATCTGATCTAATTGTTTTTATCAATCATTGATCTTCTCTGCTTGTACCACCATAATAGGCAGCATGTTCTGCATATTTCCAGCCAATACAGACAGCAGAAACACTTGCTCATCTCCGGCTGTCTCAAAACCTTACATCTGACCTTAATTCTTGTGCCATCACCTATCGAATACAGATATTTTTGTCTGCTATATCTAGGTCTGTTATAATCTTATACAGCTCTATCAAAAATATATTCAACTTGTTTACTTCAAAGAAAATCACAATTTCTTCAAATCAATCCAGTGACTGCATTGTCTTCATCAGTGAACCACTCCAGTAAGTCTGTACTCCACACCCTGAAGATCACTCATATCCTTCATTGTTGGTGCCTATTTTGTTCCACAAATCCAGACGATGCAAGTTTTCTGCACAACAGCAGTAGCTTTATTATTGGACAGCCGGCGAGAGTTTCAAAGTGTCTCTAAAGTAGCCGAGTGTCTACTTGCAGAGACTGTTCTTCACGAATCTCTGCCTTACCCACAGAGACAGTATATTTAATAGGAATTAGACAAAGGCATATCAGTCACATGGGCGATTGCCATTACATAGTTTAAAGTAGGTAATTATGACCTTACAAAGCTTGATGAATGACGATGTCCTGTGATAACGTGTGATGGATTACAGAAACTGATTATCACATTGTTCATGATTATGTGTTGATGGGAAGAGATTAAGGCAGAAGGGTTCTTCCTTCAGTAAATGGGGATTCACTTACCTATGCTAATATGGAGGGGAGGTAAGACAATGGGAGCGGGAGGCAGTTTAACAGGGTTTTGCCCAGGGCACTCAGTCTTGTCTGGAAAGGGCAAATTCCTCTTTCTGGGGTTACGGGGGAATCCACATGTATGGCTGCAAGAGGTTCTATTTTGAGATACTGTCAGCCTCCCCCCTTCTGAGGTGTCCTGTCTGTATTATAAGAGTACAGGCCTTCAGTTGATGCAATAAGGCCTTTGGCAAGGGAATGTTTAACCCTTGAGACCCCACGGTGTCCTGAAAGAGAAGCAAAAGGTATGGAAGTGGCCCCTCTATGGTATTTTAACTTCCCATTCTGACCAGGAATCTGTTGACCAGAATTGGATGCAATGATTGACTGTGACCTAACTAGAGCTTTGTCAAGGGTCAGCATCTTTTCCGTGAGTTTGTTATCATTCTCCCATTAATGAAGCCCAGCATCCCATTTCTTTTACTCAAGACACTATATGTTGCCTCTGTTTTAACGATTGGTGCACATTGTCCCCACTCCCGCTGTCCTGCTCTCTGTGTCTGTGCCATTCAAATATATATTCCCTTTCTGCATTGTTTCTCTCAAAATGCATCAACTTACTGTGTGTTCTAAAGAAGAGACATATTCCACTCAAAATATTATCTCTCGCTCCACATATTGTACCCCCTGGAAAACAGAACAGGACAGCACCGGAATAATCGGCCCACCGTGTCTGTGCAGACCATGATGCCATTCTAAACTACTTCCACCTGCCTGGACATGATCCATATCCCTGCCAACCCCTTGCATGCTTATGTGCCTGCCCAAATTTCTCTTAAGCATGGTGATTGTTTCTGCTTATACCACCTCCCAGGAGAGTACATTCTAGTCATCTACCACCTTTTGCATTAGAAACTTGCCTGACATAACTCCCTTTAAACTTTCACATGTTGTTGGAAAGGTTCAGCCGGTCTTGCAGCATCTGAGAAAATAAAAATCCGTTAATGTTTCTGGTTCTTCATCTGAAACGTGAACTCTTATTTCTCTTTACAGATGCTTCCAGACTTGTTGAGCATTTCCAGAAGCTTCTGTTTTTATTTCTGATTTACAGCATCTGTTGTTCTCTCGGTTTTTATTTTCTTTAAATTTCCCCCTATCCCCTGAAATCTATGGCCTCTGGAATTTCTCATTTCTGCCTTGGAAAAAGATTCAGATTATAGAACATAGAATATAGAACAATACAGTGCAGAACAGGTCCTTCGGCCCTCAATGTTGCGCCGACCTGTGGAATTTTCTCAACTCGTCCCCCTATATATCCCAAAGTCATCCATGAATTTATCTCAGGATTATGTAAATCACCCTAATGTGGCTGAATTGACTACCTTAGCTGATAGAGCATTCCACACAGTTCACACTCTCTGTGTGTAAAGAATTTGCCTCTGACATCTGTCTTATATCTATCACCCTTCAATTTGTAGTTGTACCCTCTTGTACAAGCTATCGTCATCATCCTAAGAAAAAGACTTTCACTGTCTACCATATCTAATCCTCTGATCATCTTGCAAGTTTCTTTCAAATCCCCCCCTTAGCCGCCTTCTTTCCAATGAGAACAGATCCAAGTCTCTCAGCCTTTCCTTATAAGACCTTCCCTCCAGACCAGGCACCATCCTGATAAATCTCCTCTGCACCTTTTCCAATGTTCCACATGTTTTTTTGTAATGGGGCGACCAGAACTGTACACAATATTAAACTGTGGCTGCACCAGCATTTTGTATGGTTGCAGCATGATATTGCGGTTCCAGAACTCAATCCCTCTACCAATGAAACCTAACACACCGTATGCCGCCTTAACAGCACTATCCACCTGGGTGGCAACTTTCAGGGATCTATGTACGTGGACTCCAAGATCGCTCTTCACATCCATACTACCAAGAATCTTTCCATTGACCCAGTACTCTGCCTTCCTGTTATTCTTCCCAAAGTGCATCACTTCACATTTAGCTACATTGGACTCCACTTGCACCTCTCAGCCCAATTCTGCAGGTTATCGAAATCCCCCTGCAACTTGTAACATCCTTCCAAACTGTCTACTACTCCACAGACTTTAGTGTCGTCTGCAAATTTCCTAATCCATCCACCTATGCCTGCGTCTAAGTCATTTATAAAAATGACAAACAGCAGTGGTCCCAAAACAGATCCTTGTGGAACACCACTAGTAACTGGGTTCCAGACTGAATATTTTCCATCAACCACCACTCGCTGCCTTCTTTCAGAAAGCCAGGTTCTAATCCAAACTGCTAAATCACCCTCAACTCCATGCCTCTGCATTTTCTCCATCAACCTACCATGTGGAACCTTATTGAAGGCTTTACTGAAGTCCATGTATACCATGTCAACTGCCCTAGTCTCATCTAAATGCTTCGTCACCTTCTCAAAAAACTCAATGAAGTTTATGAGACACGACCTGCCCTTGACCAAACTATACTGACTATCTGAAATCAAATTGTTGCTTGTTAGATGATTATAACTGTTATCTCTTATAATCCTTTCCAAAACCTTTCCTACAATGGAAGTAAGGCTCACTGGTCTATAGTTACCTGGGTCATCTCTGCCGCCCTTCTTGAACAAGGCCACAACATTTGCAATCCTCCAGTCCTCGGGTACTAAACCCATAGACAATGTGACTCAAATATCAAAGCCAAAGGCTCTGCTATCTCCTCCCGAGCTTCCCCGAGAATCCTCGGATAAACCCCATGGGGACTTGTCTACTTTCACTCCTTCTAGAATTGATAACACCTGTGCGTAACTAACCTCAATCCTTTCTCGTCTAATATCTCGTACCAAGTTTTGTCCTCTACAGTATTCCCCTTTTCCTGTGTAAACACCATTGAGAAATGTTCATTTAGCACTTCTCCGATCTCTGCAGGGTGCACACTCGACTTCCCACTTCTGTCTTTGATTAGCCCTATTCCTACCCTAATCATCCTTTTATTCTTCACATACCTATAGAAAATTTCAGGGTTACCCTTTATTCTGTTTGCTAAAGACTGCTCGTGTCCTCCCTTTGTTTATTTTTAACTCTCTCTTTAAATCCTTCCTAGCTGATCTGTAAGTCTCTATTGCTTCATCTGTACCATTTTGCCTCATCAACACATAAGCCTCTTTCTTCTTCTTAACAACAGATGCAATTTCTGGAGTAAACCATGGTTTACAAACTCTGTCTATGCCAGTTGGGTCACCCCACAGCCATTGATTTTCCAAAGACAACAATCCAAGATTTTCCAACCTATCCCAATCCAGGCAACATTCTGGTAAACCTGTTTCCACCTTCCCAAAAGCCTTTACATTCTACCTATAATGTGGTGATCAAAACGGCATACAATACCCCAAAGGTGGCCTGATTCTAGGTTTATATTCACTCCCCTGACAGAAGAAGGCAAGCCCTGCCATTCACCTCCTTCACCACTTTCAGGGATCTTTCAGCTTGCAACTGAAGATCCATCTGTATACCAATGCTGCTCAGGGCCCTTCTGTTTAGTGTATACATTCCTCTTGCTATGTGTCTTCCAAAACTCATCACCTCACACTTGTCTGAATTAAAATATATCTGCAATTTCTCCACAAAACTTTCTGACTCATCTCTTTCTTGCTGTATCCTTTGACATCATTCTTCATGATTCACAACTTCAACAGTTTGTGCCATCTACAAACTTGCTAATTAAATTGTTTACATTTTCAAACTTTTCATTTATATACATTACAAACAACAGATGGCCCAGGTCTGATCCTTGTGGAACAGCACTAGCCACAGACCTCCAGCCAGCAACATGCCCCTGCACAACTGTTGCTGGGAGAAATATCAAAGAGGAGCCTTGAGTTCTGTGATGAGCAGCATGACCAACGCTTATTCAGAGCTCCTTACTAATACAAGATGGGAGAGGTCTCTCTCTGGCTCCCCCAGATAACTCCAGCATTTTGATGTGTTTACTTCATATGTTCCAGTAATATTTTCCCCCTGACCTGAACTCCAGGATTTGGAATGTCACTCGGATATTTCCGTGTTCCCTTCCACAGTCTCTGATTCTCTCAGCTCATGCAGCTGCTTTGCCAGTTCTTTCACAAATGGTTTAACCCTATCCTTGTCATTACACATCTCCGGCCCTCCCACTACCACACACCTCCGGCCCTCCCACTACCACACATCTCCGGCCCTCCCACCACCACACACCTCCGGCTCTCCCACTACCACACATCTCCGGCCCTCCCACTACCACACATCTCCGGCCCTCCCACTACCACACATCTCCGGCCCTCCCACTACCACACATCTCCGGCCCTCCCACTACCACACACCTCCGGCCCTCCCACCACCACACATCTCCGGCCCTCCCACCACCACACACCTCCGGCTCTCCCACTACCACACATCTCCGGCCCTCCCACCACCACACATCTCCGGCCCTCCCACTACCACACATCTCCGGCCCTCCCACTACCACACATCTCCGGCCCTCCCACTACCACACATCTCCGGCCCTCCCACTACCACACATCTCCGGCCCTCCCACTACCACACATCTCCGGCCCTCCCACTACCACACATCTCCGGCCCTCCCACCACCACACATCTCCGGCCCTCCCACTACCACACATCTCCGGCCCTCCCACCACCACACATCTCCGGCCCTCCCACTACCACACATCTCCGGCCCTCCCACTACCACACATCTCCGGCCCTCCCACTACCACACACCTCCGGCCCTCCCACTACCACACATCTCCTGCCCTCCCACTACCACACACCTCCGGCCCTCCCACTACCACACACCTCCGGCCCTCCCACTACCACACACCTCCGGCCCTCCCACTACCACACATCTCCGGCCCTCCCACTACCACACACCTCCGGCCCTCCCACTACCACACACCTCCGGCTCTCCCACTACCACACATCTCCGGCCCTCCCACTACCACACATCTCCGGCCCTCCCACTACCACACATCTCCGGCCCTCCCACTACCACACACCTCCGGCTCTCCCACTACCACACATCTCCGGCCCTCCCACTACCACACACCTCCGGCTCTCCCACTACCACACATCTCCGGCCCTCCCACCACCACACATCTCCGGCCCTCCCACTACCACACATCTCCGGCCCTCCCACTACCACACATCTCCGGCCCTCCCACTACCACACATCTCCGGCCCTCCCACTACCACACACCTCCGGCTCTCCCACTACCACACATCTCCGGCCCTCCCACCACCACACATCTCCGGCCCTCCCACTACCACACATCTCCGGCCCTCCCACTACCACACATCTCCGGCCCTCCCACTACCACACACCTCCGGCCCTCCCACTACCACACATCTCCGGCCCTCCCACTACCACACACCTCCGGCCCTCCCACTACCACACACCTCCGGCCCTCCCACCACCACACATCTCCGGCCCTCCCACTACCACACATCTCCGGCCCTCCCACTACCACACATCTCCGGCCCTCCCACTACCACACATCTCCGGCCCTCCCACTACCACACATCTCCGGCCCTCCCACTACCACACATCTCCGGCCCTCCCACTACCACACACCTCCGGCCCTCCCACTACCACACACCTCCGGCTCTCCCACTACCACACATCTCCGGCCCTCCCACTACCACACATCTCCGGCCCTCCCACTACCACACATCTCCGGCCCTCCCACTACCACACATCTCCGGCCCTCCCACTACCACACACCTCCGGCCCTCCCACTACCACACACCTCCGGCTCTCCCACTACCACACATCTCCGGCCCTCCCACTACCACACATCTCCGGCCCTCCCACTACCACACATCTCCGGCCCTCCCACTACCACACACCTCCGGCTCTCCCACTACCACACATCTCCGGCCCTCCCACTACCACACACCTCCGGCTCTCCCACTACCACACATCTCCGGCCCTCCCACCACCACACATCTCCGGCCCTCCCACTACCACACATCTCCGGCCCTCCCACTACCACACATCTCCGGCCCTCCCACTACCACACATCTCCGGCCCTCCCACTACCACACATCTCCGGCCCTCCCACTACCACACATCTCCGGCCCTCCCACTACCACACATCTCCGGCCCTCCCACTACCACACATCTCCGGCCCTCCCACTACCACACACCTCCGGCCCTCCCACTACCACACATCTCCGGCCCTCCCACTACCACACATCTCCGGCCCTCCCACTACCACACATCTCCGGCCCTCCCACTACCATACCCTGTGGCATCTGCATAGTCCATCCAGTCACTAATTCAAGAGGGGACAGCCCTGTCCCCTTTGCTGGGGTTGTCCTCAGTTTCACTAGGCTGGTGTGGAGTACTCTAACCCATCGCTGCCTGTCTCTGAGAGAGCCTTAGTCAGATTAGCTTTCAGTGTCTGCGTCATTCCTTCTACTGTCCCAGAGCTCTGGGGGTGGTATGGGGGATGGGATTTCTGTTCAGTACCAAACAGGGCACATAGCTAAAGAGCTATGTTCCCTGTAACATTTGACCCTTGGTCATAATCTGCAGGGGAATGCTTCCACCCACTGAGTAAACCTATTTATTAAAACCCAGTAGGACGTCCTTTCCTGGGATTGGGATGGGTGTGTGTGTGTAAAATCCGTCTGTAATTGTTCCCATGGGCCCCTGGGCTGCCTCCATTTTATCCTGATTGCTTTCCCTGGCTCACACTGTGAACACATTACACACCTTCGACAAAACCTTGCTGTATTTCTCCCTGTTCCAGGCAAGGATTGTAGTGGATCATCTGATATTGCATTTTATCCTGCCCAATATGGACCAGTCCATGATATGATTTTAATACTGTTTGTCTTATACAGTGTGGTGACACTGCTGGATCATCCAGACTTTGTCTTGTCCTATTATTGTCCCACCCTTTTCCCATTCCTGTTTCTCCTGTTGTGGGACTGTTTCTGGGAATATCTTTAAACCTTCCTCTCTCACTTCTGTAGCTACACCCATTGCCATCTCCTCAAATGTCTTCACTGTTTCAGTCAGTATTTCACGTGTAAGATTATTAAAGGATTGGACATTCTAGAGACAGGAAGCATGTTTCCGCTGATGGGTGAGTCCCGAACTAGAGGACACAGTTTAAAAATAAGGAGTAGGCCACTTAGAACAGAGTTGAGGAGAAACTACTTCACCCAGAGAGTAGTGGATGTATGGAATGCTCTGCCCCAGAGGGCTGTGGAGGCCAAATCTCTGGATACTTTCAAGAAAGAGTTGGATAGAGCTGTTAAGGATAGTGGGATAAAGGGTTATGGGGATGAGGCAGGAGCAGGATACTGATTGAGGATGATCATCCATCATCATAATGAAAGATGGTGCTATCTCGAAGGGCAGAACAGCCTACTCCTGCACCTATTGTCTATTCACCTGCCTTCCCCACATACTCACTGCCCTGTTGGTGTGGGGTTTCTACTTCCCTGTGAGCTCTACTCTTCATTATTGCTGCTTCTCTGGGAAAGGTAGCTGCTTCCACAAACTCTCTGATCTGTCCTTCATGCTCTATATGCCCCCAGACAGGGTGATGTACCCTCACCGAGCCCAGGCCAACACTTGGTCATGAACTATACCAAAGGAATGCTGTCTGTCTGTGTATATGCTGACTCCCTGACCCCTGGCTAATGTCCGTGCTTCTGTCAGGGCTCGTGATGGTTCTGCCATTTCTGGGTAATTCTCCACAAAAGTCCTCCAATAATTAAACAATCCTAAAGTTTGCCTTATCCCCTTCACGGTGTGTGGGTGTATAGTTTTGAAATCATGATCTTTCGTTACACTGGGATTGTCCCCCTCCCTTCCTGATTTGATCTCCCTGATGTGATGTCCCAGGTACATCTCCCCCTACCTTCCCACGTTCTGTGGGTTAATTTTAAGCTCGGCCTGCCTGACCTGACACAATACTCTGTGTGATATCTGGATATGTTCTTTCTCTTCAACTGAGGTGATGAGATGTTGGTAAGATTAAATTGACTAACTCCATCAGCCATATATCAGTGGGATATACTGGAATATTACGGGATCCCTGAGGTAACTGGATCCAGGTCTACTGCTTTCCTCAGACAGTAAATATTAGCTTATTCTGCCATTCCAGGTCCACAGGAACCCATTCACAATATCAAGGGCTGAGACTGTATCCTGTTGCAATTTTAATCCATTAACTGAAGTGGTGTGGTTCGCTACTGTAGGATACTGTTTAGTGGCGGATTTACTGAGGGAGGTACAATCAATAGTGAGGTGGGATGAGCCGTTCGGCTTCTGTGAGTTCGTCTGTGATACTGTTGGTCTGACTATTTCCTGCTTCTCTCAATCTGTTACTGTCTCAATTACTGCCTCCTCAGCCCCAGCTTTAATGGGATCCTGTGTGTGTGGGGAGTGAGAGGACCCTCGATCTTTACAGGATCTGCAGATAATAACCCACATTCCTGTTTGAGTTCCCCACACTGCTGTTTGGGTCCTAGCTATAACTCCCCAGATTCTCTGACTGCTCCAGTCTCCCTGCAAGGTAACTACTCTGGAGATGTTGCCTCTCCTTTGCTTCCTGTCCCGGGCCTGGCCAGGTTGTTCCCATATTACAGTTTGTGTCTCTACGTCAATAGTTCTTCGGAACTGTTCTAAAATGGCAACTCCCAGAATGGTCCTTTCCTCAGTTTCACACTCCCATATCTGAATATATTTTTCCATATCCATGATCTGCATTGGGACAGGTTTATTTCATCCAGTTTCCTCGATTCCCTCTCCAACTGCTCTCATTTTAGTAATTGAGGGGTAAGGGGCAAATCCGTATCAGTAATTGATACAGGTGTTCCTGTATTAATAATATGTTCTACTAGTTCCCAAACACAGCATCAATGAATATTCATGTGCCTACGTGAACTCATGCACACACACAATGTGAACATCTATCTCCCTCTCTCTGCCTACGTTCCTTGGCTGTGTGCCCTTTCCTGCTTCACTTGTAACATTGTGGGTCTGGTTACCCTCCCTGCACTTCAGCTATTCCCCTTTGTTTCGGAGTTTGCCTCAGCTGTCATGGCCCAATTCAGAATGTGGTTAAAATTATCTCCCACTGGGAGTCCCATATTTATGATTACAGTTAAATGGGGTCCCATGTCATCTTTAAAATACATCAAACCTATTTCATCATCACAGGTTGGGGTTTGGTAAACCCCCATGGTCCTTACACACCTCAGGCTTCCACACCTCAGGCTTCCTTTAGGCCTCACGTCTGAGAGCCACCACCTTCACTTGTTCCTGTTTCCCACAATAATGTAACTCATCCTGTCATTCCTGGAATAAAACAGAACAAAATGTAAATTTGGTTTGACTTGAAATATTAGTAATTCGACATTCACTTTACATATCTATAGAGGTGAAAATTCTACTGTGTTTATTTAAGTAAATTTAATGTGATCATCCAGTGAAAATAACCCTGATAATCAACGACAGTGAATGAACTGAATAATATGTGAATCTTTGCACAAGTTCTTGCAATGAAAATTCAATTTTATTTAATGCTTGTCACCCATTACACCATGGGCATTGTTATTAGGGAATAAAGTAATGGAAGGATATCAGAGAAAATCAATAGACTTTATGTTTAGCTTCACTGCAATAATGAACCAAAACAATATTTGGAAATATGGTTAAACTACATAACAATGCTTCCAGTGTCATTATTAACATGAAAACTATTTTAGTTTGCAAGTTGTTTTATACTAAGAATAATTGGAAATGAATTGAGATTATTAATTGACCATTTAAAATATATTGTGAAGAGAATAATCATATATATTTTTTGGAGGAAATTAGGAAAGTAAATAAATACATATACATTGGTATTAATAGTTTTAAAATGTTTGGAAGTCGACTAGGATTATTTGATTGAGAGAGGCTGCATGATTTTAAAGACTATTTCACCTTTTTCATTGCATTGTTGGTTTCACTAGAATCTGTTGTGGTCTAAGCTCTTGTTGTGTGCAATGGGCTGTCACTAATAGCTTCATTAACCTGCGAGTCTCAGATCAGGTTTCCTTTGTCTGTAAGTCAGTCTGTAAGTGCGCGACACACCTGCTTTTCTGAGGGGAAACATATTCTTTTCACTGAGAATGGTTTTTACCGCACACCATAAGCAGGGAAGTGTTTTTCCAAAGAATTCCAATCTTTATCTATAAATCTGATGGTATCTGTGTTTGTCAGTTTGTGGAGGATTCAGCCCCTTTGTTCCAAGCTGTTTTTATACAAGCAGTTGGTTCATTAAGTCTTTGCCAAGAATGTTGTTTACTTTCCCCTTTTACTGTGATTCTGCAGATTAGAATATTCTGAGAGTCAGTAATGGTCAATAACTGAACATTGAATGATTTTGACTCTAACAGAGCAGTTGCCTTGTTTTCAGCTAATTATTCGTTTTTTTATTTCCTGGTTGTGTAGAATGTTACAGAAACAGGCTCTGAGCAATGTTTCCATTCACTTGTGTTGGAGTCACTGACAGCCACGTGGTCAGTCAGTTTGAGGCTGATGGATCAATTTCTCTGACCTTTTACATGATGACACTGTTGGAGTATTGATGTTGTTAACCACATTAACTGGGCTGGAGTTGACTGATCTTACATTGCCACTTTCTGAACCTCAGGCTGTCTCTCTGGGCAGTAAGTCTCTTAAAAACAGTAATGTGACAATGCGCAAGGATCATCTGTTTTGATTTAAATTGTGATTGTAGCACTGCTGCTTCACAGCATCAGGTACAAGGTTGGAGTCCAGCCTTGGTCAACGGCCTGTGTGGAGTCCCCACATTCTCCCCATGATAGTGTGGGTCCCCTCCCGGTGCTCTGGTTTCCTCCCACAGTCCAAAGATGTGCAGGTGGATCAGTCATGCTAAATTGTCCACAGTATCCAGGATTGTGCAGACGAGGTGGATCAGCCATGGGTCATGCAGTGTTACAGTGATAGCGTGCTCTGGGTGTGATGTTCTTTGGATGGTCGGCGCGATTTGATGGGCCAGTGCTCTACTTCCACACTGTAGGGACTCTATTCTATGATTGAGGATAAAGGCTACACAGCCGGGTGTCCTTGGAGAAGGACCATGTGGTGTGTATCAATTCTCTCGATGCCTTTAGATAGAGGTGGGCACCGCAGGGGATACAGTGCTTTATCCCCACCGCTGCCCCCTCCCCACAACTCTACTTTGATTTAGTCCCTTCTCACTCTGTCACTTGTAATGGTTTGCTTGGCCCGTAATGGGCTTTCTTTGGAAATACTCAATTGGTTACACAAATGGTTTACTGTTGGTGATGATATGTCTAGATTAGAGTGGTGCTGGAAAAGCACAGCAGGTCAGGCAGGATCCGGGGAGCCGGAAAATCAACGTTTTGGCAAAAGCCCTTTTCCAGCACCACTCTAATCTCGGCTCTGGTTTCCAGCATCTGCAGTCCTCACTATTGCACTGCTGGTGATTATATGTTAACCAAAAGCTAAATGGCATAATGATGATTTTGATGGTGGGAAGGTTGCTGTGATAACATTTCTGTGTCAGGGAAATGGGGAAAAAGAACGCGTCGCAGCTCACAGAAGGAGACCTGAAAAGCAATTACATCAAACCAAAGGTTCAGACAGGGAGGGAATATTTCCCTGGAGCTTGAGTAACTGGAAAGTGATGGTGTCCGTGACAAAAGGGATTTTGTTTTACAGTGGTTGAAAGTTTTAAAACTGTTATATTCAGACAGTTTAATTGATTTTCTTTAATTTTATTTGCTGTGCAAAAAACTTTTACAACATTTTAAAACCAAAATTTACAAACTTTGTGTTAAAGATAAATGTTAAATAAAATCCATCAAACCTTCCCTCACTGAAACCTGTTGTGGAAGTGCAATCTCCTGGAGAATCCCTGCCCACTCCTTCCTACCCGGGCTCCATGGCTATATACATACCTGGGAGATAGCAGCAGGAGGAGACCATTCAGCCTTTCAATCCTGCTCCAACATTCAATGGGAAACAGCTGACCATCCAGCTCAGTCTCCTGTGCCTGCTGTGTTCCAATCCCCTTTCATGACTTTACCTCGAAGAGCTATATCTCAGTCCTCCTTTGGTTTCACTGCCTTTTGTTCCAGTGACGTTGCTGTGTTACTGTGTGGGTGTAGGCAGGGGTAATGTGATGGTGCTGCCTCCTGGAGGATGCACTCAGTGTCCCTCATCATCCTGCAGTAACATCAACTGGGGTTCAACAACTAGAGATAGAAACCATTTCCAGGATATGGGCATCACTGGCTCAGCCAGCATTTATTCCCCATCTCTAGTTACCCTTGAGAAGATGGGAGTGAGCTGCTGTCTTGAACCATTCACAGTCCATTTGGTGCAGATAGACCAACAATGCTGTGAGGGAGTGTTGCAGGATTTTGGCCGAGTGATTCTCTATCTTTGGTTCTTCAAATGCTGGTTAACATAATCACAATCTGCACATGATTTTGAGATTTCAGTCTGCAAACCTTCACCATGTAGCACCCTGTATAAAGGAATATGTACAGGTTAGAAATTCAGAGCAGACAATTCTAGCTTCTCTGGAATATCTTTTTCCCCTTTCTTCCCCCGAAGCTGTTACCCTCCAGCCCACTTACTCTCTCCCACCATTCTGACTCTGCTACCCCCTAGTGTACACCCTCCCCATTGTCATGGAGTTACTGATAAACAGATCCATGCCACCACTTCCCGTCCCTGGTTAGACTCTGCACCCTTTCTGGGTTCACTTCCTTTCCCTTCAGTTGCTGCAAGTCAATAATGTAACAGCAGAATGAAACAAAAGGAAACAGAAAGGGAGGTGGCAGATCCTGGACAGAAGAGGAACCTTCAGTCTGGGAGAATGGGTCAGATCCTTCTTTGTTTCCCATTTGTTGATTCCCAGCATTACAATGAATTGGGGATGGAGAGTGGTCCCACATGGGTGTGGTGACCCCCTAACAGATCAATACCAGAAGCAGATGCATCCCTTCAGCCCAGCCAATCACAGTGTGAAATACTTTCTGCAAAGTATACTTACCTAAAGCACATGCTCCAAAACCCGCCCACATTCTGTACATGTACAGTGCGGGGTTTCCCCACACACGTGTGGTCCCTGCCACAGGGATTGTGGGTGTTGTAGTCCCCAAGAAGCCACTGGAGCCCTGTCTCTGGAAAGTGTATGAAAAATGTGGACTGGAGGGTGTTGTGTATAGGATCCCCATTCAGACACACAGGACATATGGGCTGTCACTGGGTTTTACTGAGACACCTGCTTCCACAACCTGATTTTCTGATGTAAGGAATATAGATTCAGCCAACTGGGGCGTGGGAAGTGAATAGGAGGAGCAGATTTTAAGCAGAGGTGGCTCAATGGTTAGCACTGCTGACTCACAGTGTCAGGGACCTGGATTTGATTTTAGCCTTAGGTGACTGTGTGGAGTTTACACGTTCTCCCCGTGTCTGAGCGGGTTTCCTCTGGGTGCTCCCGTTTCATCCCACAGTCCAAAGATGTGCAGGTTAGGAGGATTGGATATGCTAAATTGCCCACAGTGTCCATGCCTGTGCAGGTTAAGCCATTAACCATGGGAAATACAGGGAATGGGTGAGTCTGAATGGGATGCTCATTATAGGGTTGGTGTGGACTCCATGGAAAAATACCCTGTTTCTGCACTGTAGGGGTTCTATTCTAATTTCATGAAGAAGAATGTACCTATCTCAATGTGCTGTGAATCTGTGGAATTCCCTCTTCAAAATGCAGTGGATGCCAGGACAATGAGCAGATTTAATGAAGAGATACAGATGTTGAATTTGCAATGAGATGAAGGGTGAGAGAGAGCAGGCAGGAAAACCCAGCTGAGACCGAGGTGAGCTCAATCATCACCGTATTAAATGGTGGGGCTGGTTCGAAGGGCTGCATTGCCTCTCCTGTACCCAGTGCTCATCTTCTTATGGTAATAACTGGAAAGCTGAATCCAAAACTCACCACCCTCCCCAAAGGAGTCATGATTTGGAGATGCTGGTGTTGGACTAGGGTGTACAAAGTTAAAAATCACACAACACCAGGCTGTAGTCCAACAGGTTTAATTGGAAGCACACTAGCTTTCGGAGCGACGCTCCTTCATCAGGTGATTGTGGAGGGCTCGATCATAACACAGAGTTTATAGCAAAAATTTGCAGTGTGATGTAACTGAAATTATACATTGAAATTTGAAATATTCACCCACGGACAGAATACACACCTTCCCTTCCACATGAAAAAGGCCAATGATATTCAGATCGGCACGGATCAAGTAACTATCAAAACTGAAAATGAAGTTCAATTTAAATTTCTCATCTGCAAATCTGCCCTTTCAGTTCTCTACAACAGAGAAAACAAGTCACCACCGTTAACACAGGATGGAAATTCATAAGACAATTATAGTATTAAATTGCAGTTTCTTTGTTCCCCCAAAGCTTTAAATCTCAGTCTCACAATTTCTCTCTTCTGTGAACTGAAATCCAAAATAATCTCCTCACTCCTTCCCTCCACACCTAGTTCTAACACTCTCCTCTCTTTCAATTCAGCTTCCTAGCTCCTGCCTACAGACTAAAAACCAAAAAAAGGGGTGGCACGATGGCACGGCAGCCCCACAGCACCAGGGTCACAGGTTCGATTCCAGCAATCCAAAGATGCGCAGGTCAGGTGAATCGGCCAGGCTAAATTGCCCATAATATTAGATGCATTAATCAGAGGGAACTGGGTCTGGGTGGGTAACCCGAGGGTCGGTGTAGACTGTTTGGGCCGAAGGGCCTGTTTCCACACTGTAGGAAATCTAATCTAATCAAATCAATGAGTCTGACTCGGAGCCTCCTGGGTGTTGGTGAATCCTCCCTACACCTCCCAGGGCTTCCTTCTGGGACAGAACGGACTGACTTTTTCCCCACCAATCTGGAACCTCTTATTTATTCCCCTACTCCGATCCTCTGATGAGAACCATCCTGCACACACTGGCCAAATCATATCTGGTTGAATAAAAATGAACTAAAATGAATGTTCCTCTCCGTAACATCCCTGAATCTTCACCCGAGTTCTGATAACTTTCTGCAAAATACTCCCCCACTGATACGCCGACCACTTGTCCCGATACCAGGGGAGGGGCCATTCCCCTGGGACCTGTTCCCAGAGGGAGGAAGGGAGTGAGCTGCCAATGAAAGATCAATCCCACACACCCACAGCCGCTCTCCCTGGCACTGACCCACCTTGCACATACACCAACAATTGCCCAGCACTGCGCCCATGCACCCATGCACTGGTCTCCCCTCCTGCTGAGCATGCTCCAGATCACACAGGAGCCTGAGTGATTGACAGCAGCCACTGCCCAATAGGGTGGAGGGGGCGGGGCTGGAGGACTGGGACAATGGGATTGTAAACAATGAATGAATGTGGAGGACACTGGGGGATGGACAGGTCAGTGAGGGACATGAGCAGTGCAGCAGCAGGAGGGGATCCTGGACAAACTGAGCAATGGGAGAGTCTAACAGGAGAGAAACTACAGGAAGGTTTTGTTTAGAGGCTCAGGCAGGGACAGCTGGGAGACAGTATGGCCTGGTGGCTTGGGCAGGTTTTCCAATCAGCCACTTCAAAGATGCTGTCACTCAACTTTGAACCTGATCCTCCTGGTCCAGAGGTAAGGACACTACCACCATTTCTTAGTGGACTAGAGGAAAGAAGGGAAGATGTTCTCCGTCTCACTCACATGGAAACTCCATGAGCTCCTACCACTTACTGTCTCTGGTGGGGATGGAGGAGACAGAGCAGATGGGAGCAGGGTTAGGGATATAGGGACTGCCTTTGAAAAGGAACTCACTGTGTTGGTGATATTAATAAGACTCGATACACAGTCACTAACACAAAGCTGGTGTACGTGAACTTTATCCAGAATATGAACACCCATAACTGGGTGACGCAGACTCCAATGTACAGAGTTAAGTCCTGTATACTATTAACAGCTTTGTGTGTGAGAAATCACGTCTCATGAACTTAAGTCAGGGCAAAAGGGTGGAAATCATCTACATGGTCTTCAGTAAGGCGTTCAAGAAGGTTCCCCATGGGAGATTAGTTAGCAAGGTTAGATCTCACGGAATACAGAGAGAGAACGAGCCGTTTGGATACAAAACTGGCTCAGAGGTAGAAGACAGAGGGTGGTGCCAGAAGGTTACTTTTCAGATTGGAGACCTGTGACCAGTGGGGTGTCACAAAGGATCGGTGCTGGATCCACTAATTTTCATAATTTATATAAATGATTTGGAAGTGAATATAGAAAGTATTGTTAGTAAGATGACATCAAAATTGGAGGTGTAGTGGACAGTGAATAAGATTATCTCAGATTACAACGGGATCTTGGTCAGATGGTTGAGGATTGGCAAATGGAGTTTAATTCAGATAAATGTGAGGTGCTACATTTTGGAAAAGCAAATATTAGCAGGATGTATACACTTAATGGTAAGGTCCTCGGGAGCGCTGCTGAACAAAGAGACCTTGGAGTGCAGGTTCACAGCTCATTGAAAGCAGAATCGTAGGTAGATAGGATAGTGAAGAAGGTGTTTAATATGCTTTCCTTTATTGGTCAGAGCACTGAGTATAGGAGTTGGGAGGTCATGTTGCGGCTATACAGACATTGGTTAGGTCATGCTTGGAATATTGCGTGCAATTCGGGTCTCCTTCCTCTCAAAACAATATTGTGAAACATGAAAGGGGTCAGAAAAGTATTACAAGCATGTTGCCAGGGTTGGAGGATTTGAGCTATAGGGAGAGGATGAATACACCGTTTTCCCTGGAGCGTCAGAGGCTGATGGGTGACCTTATAGAGGTTTATAAAATGAGTAGGGGCATGGATAAGGTAAATACACAAAGTCTTTTCCCTGCGGTGGGGAGGAGGTACGATGGGGGTGGGAGACAGAGGGGGGAGACCGAGAGGGGAGGGTGACGGTTAGTTTGTAGATCTACAACACAATTCTGTTCCTGTTTTCTCCCCATCCCCTTCAATCCCTCTGAAGGGCTCAGAGTAAGTGCACAGACCCTGGAAAATAGAGCTTTCGGGTGACCAAGTGCTGAAGGTTGCATTTGGGACGTTGACCTTTATTAGTCTGTGCACTTTATCAATAAATGGACCTGGGTTCAATTCCACTGTCCTGGATTCATGTCTGTGGCCACAGACACGCCTGTCTCTGACCCTGAGTACTGGATCCCCTGTCACTATAGCTCTGCCATTCTCCTTCCTCCCGTTCTGTGCAGCGGAGCTCTCTGTGGGGTCATGAACCTGGCTGTTGCTGATTTCCCCTGAGAGGCAACCCCACCTGTTCCCTCCCTTATAGAATCCCAAGCGGTGCACAATATCTGTATGAGAAGCGGAATGATCATGGGGAGTCCTGCACTCCCTTCCTGAGCCTTTTGCTTGATCTGATGGTCACCCATTCCCTTTCTGCCTGTGTAACCCTCACCTGCAGTGTGACTATCTCACTAAACGTGCCGTCCATAACATTCTCAGTATTGCTCCACAGTGAGTCCACTCTCAGCTCCAGGTCTGAAAAGCAGTTTCCCAGTAGCTGCAGATGGACACCCTTCCTGCACACACAGCCGTCAGGGACACTGGAAGTGTCCCTTATTTCCCACATTGTACAAGAGGAGCGCCCCACGGGTCTGAGGGCTCCTGTAACAATGTGTCTCTAGTTTCAGCTAGTTACTCCCATTAGGAGAATTTAAATGAGCAAAAACCTTCCTTCTCTTCCAACATTTCCATTATCATCAAAAGCCCCGATCTTTACTTAAGCTGACATTTTACACTTTAAAAACTGTTTTAAAAGAAAACACTCAGCAGGTATCGCTTACAAGTTGGCTGTTCCCTTTGGGAACATGTGAATTGCTGAATGGCCTGGACTAAAACTGAAGCTGTGGTTCACCTTCTCCCTGTCTCCCCTCGCTCTATTTACACCCAACTCCAAAACACTCTCATTGAACCAAGCAGCCCTCACGGTGCAGCCCTGTCATTTTCATTGCCTGCTCACACCTACACTGCCCTCAGCCTCCTGTCCTGTTCCAATGCATCTCAATGGGAGCTGAAGAACTGCATCTCATCTTTCAATTCAGCCCTTTGTAACCCCAGAGTCAATACGGACCTCAGCAGTTTCTGAATGAACAGACAGTTGTCAAAACCTGGAACATTCCACCCGAAATGGTGCTGGAATTTGAGTCCATAAGGAATTTTAATCGGAAGCTTGCAGGGAATTGAAAATGAGGAGTTTACAGGTTAACATCAGAAAGTGGGTGATTGGGTCTAAATCTGACAGTTCCTATGTAGAGACGAGGTGTAATTTGGACAAATCTGTGTTCCCTCTCAGGGCCCAGAATTGAGCACAAACCCAAAGGGTGATCCCTTCGAACATCTTTCTGCTTTTTGCTTGAAAAAAAGAGATACTTTCCCACAGACAGAACAGACACACCTTTCTCCTTCCCCAGTTAAATGTCAATGGTATTCCGATCCTGATGACCCTGCTAACGATAGAAAGTTGATTTTGAGATCCCTGTCTCAATTATTCTCAAATAAAATCCTATAAAATGAATTCACAAAATAAAACTCACAGTCAGTGCAGGCTGAACAGTAAAGACAAATACTTCCCTTGGTATGTGTTTGATGTGTAAATGCTCCTCTTCAAATCACCCCGACCCCACCCAGGAAGAGGATATGCCCATGCGCCTCGCTGTACCTTGTCCCCAATAAAGATGGTGGCCATAACCCAGAACACATCACCGCCTGAGGCCCACAGCCGTTTTCCCATTTGCTGTAAACGTGGGACCAAGAGTTTCTAATTCAGGCCTAACTACCTGTACAGAGTGTAATTAAACCCTTCCAGTCTAAACTGATCCAACTCCCCTTTCCTCCTCCTGCACACACTAAGGGTCACTCTAGGTCCAGTGACCCTCACTCAGAACTGACTGCAGCTGGGAAAATTAGAATCCCTACAGTGTGGAAACAGGCCATTCGGCCCAACATGTTCACATCCACCCTCTGAAGAGTTTCTCAACCAAACCCATTCCCCGACCCTATTATTTTACATTTACCCTGACTAATGTACCTAACCTATACATCCCTGAACACTACGGGAAATTTAGCTTGGCCAATTCACCTTACTGCACATCTTTGGACTGCAGGAGATAGGGGGTAAAGAGTAAATAATAGGTGGGGACAGAGCCCAAAAGAAAAAAATAACATTTGGAAAGAAAGGAGTAGATAACAATCTGCTGGGAGGGTGAATAGCTGTGAATGGAGGGGACAGGAACCTGTGTCTGGCAGCAGCTCAGTGGAGATGCTGGAAATGGCAGTTGATGATCTACGTTCTGCTGCAAAACCAGACCCCGATCTTCCAGCTGCCTGCTACTTTAACACACGAACCTGTTCCCTGGCCAACATCTCTGTCTCATGCTTACTGCAGTGTTCCAGTGAAGCTTGATGCAAGCTGGCAGAACATTCCAAAACACACCATATTTCAAGGACTGCAATTTCCCCTCCTACGTGGTCAACAATACCCTCCAGTGTATCTCCACCACTTCCCGCACCTCTGCCATTGAACCACACCTCTCCAACTGCAATAAGGATAGAACCCCCCAGTCCTCACCTTCCACCCAGATACAACGCATCATCCTCCGCCATTTTCACCACCTACAATCAGATCCCACCGGAGATATATTTCCCTCTCCATTCCTTTCAGCATTCCACAGAGACCATTCCCTGTGAATCCTAGTCAGAGCCATGCTCCCCAACAACCCACCTTCCACTCACAGCACCTTCACTTGTCAATACAAGAGGTGCAAAACCTGTGCCTACACCTCCCCCTCACCTCCAACGGACCATTCCCCATCCAGCAGAGATTTTCCTGCACATCCAAACACCTCACCTATTATGGCCTTTGCTTTCGATGTTGTCTCCTGGGACACCAACTGGCGGAATGTTTCAGGGAGCATTTCTGGGACACATGCACCAACCAACCCCACCATCCTGTGGCTGACCACTTCAACTTCCCTACCCACTCCTCCAAGGACATGCAAGTCATGGGCCACCTCCACCACCAAATCCCAGCTACCCGACGCCTGGAGGAAGAAATTGGGACCCTTTAACCACAGAATCAAGGTTTCCTCATCTCCCCTCCCCTGCCTTATCCCAGATCCAACCCTCCAACTCGACACCACGCCCTTAAACTGTCCCACCTGTCCACTTTCCTTTCCAATTATCCACTCCACCCTATCTCCATTACCCTCTAACTACATCTAACCATTGCCTTCCTAGCCCACTTCCCACCAACACCACACATCCCTCTTATTTATCTCTCAGCCCTCTTACTTCCCACCCCACTCCCAATCCCGGCATTCCTGATGAATGGAATATGCCCAAAACGTCGATTATCCTTCTCCTGGGATGCTGCCTGACCTGCTGTGCTTTTCCAGCGCCACATGTTAACGCAAGTTGGAAGAACAACACCTTATCTTCTACTTGGGGACCCTGCACCCCTCTAGCCCCAGTATCAAAATCAATAATTTAGGTCCTGAACTCTCCAGTGTCCTAGCGCCATAGCCTCTTAACCCACACACCAGGCCTTGTTAGTACATAACCTACCATTACACATTAGCTATAGTTAGCCACTAACAGTCCCCATAAACAGCTATTCACCCTCCCCCAGCCAGATCGTTATCCACTCCTTTGTCCAACTGCTCCCATCTCTTTGGACTCTATCACCACCTATCATTTACTCCTTAACCCCGATCTTCTGCATATATACCAACATTTTTTTTCAGTAGCATCAGTTCTGAGGAAGGGTCAGCAGATCCAAAATGTTAACTCTGATTTCTCTTCACAGATGCTGCCAGACCTGCTGAGCTTTTCCAGTATCTTTTGGCTGTTGAGTGAGATTTACAGCATCCGCAGTTCTTTTGGTTCTAATTTACCAGGAATTTCTAATTCAGGTCTAGCAGCCTAAAACTGTGCGTTTATAAACCCTCCGAGTCCACAATAACTCAATTTCTTCCCCAGACTTTGCAGTCTCTCCCACTCCCTTCACACTCACTAGGTCCCCCCCACCCCCTCACCGTGACACTGCGCCTGCACAGCTCATGGCCATGTGTTGGCCTGCTGGACCCACCCCAATTCACTCCCATTGGCCGAAGGATCACGCCAGTTCTCCTATTGGTCTGAAGCTGCTGTCAATCACCTGGGCCCCATTGTGACATGAGTGGGCTCCTCCCAAGAGCATCGGATGCTGAGGGGTGACCTCATAGAGCTTTCTAAAATCATGAGGAGTATGGATGGGAAAAATAGACAAGGGCTTTTCCCTGGGGTGGGGGAGTCTAGAACGAGAGGGTGTAGGTTTAAGGTGAGAGGGGAAAGATTTAAAAGGGACCCAAGAGGCAACTTTTTTCACACTGAGATGGGTGCCTGTATGGAATCTTCTGTTTGGGGAAGTGGTGGAGGCTGGTACAGTTACACCATTCGGCATCTGGATGGGCATGTGAATAGGAAGGGTGTAGAGGGATATGTGCCAAATGTTGGGATATCTGGTCGGCATGGACCAGTTCGACCAAAGGGTCTAATTCCATGCTGTATGTCTCTATGACTCTGCCCTGGGATAAGCTTCATCATTCACAGTGAATGGGGCAGTAACACAGAGGACAAGGGTTTGGGGCTATTCAGCTGTACTGGCCGCTCTGGAGATGGTGCCAGTCTATCCCAACTCACCTCCCATTTGTCTGTAGACCTCCAAATCCTTCCTTAAAAAAGTTACATTCTAAATTCGTTTTCTCAATAACTACTGGATCTGCATCCAGCTGGCGGACAAACTGTTCCAGATGCTCAGAACTTAGTGAGTAATATAATCTTCACATTTTTAACCTGTTTTATTAGCCATTTACCTGAAGGTAGTTACTCAAAATTGTGACGTTAATAATTTCTCCCTCTGTCTCTCTGTAAATTAAATATCCTGGAAAGAAATCTGCTCCTGGTCGAAATTCCTGCCTAACCTTCTCAGCTCCAAGAAGAATTAGTTGATCTTCTGCTAACTCTCCATAAAATAGAAACCCATCTTAATTTTAGTAGTGCCATAAAGATGTACAGCAGAGAAACAGACCCTTCGATCCAAAACTTGTCCATGCTGACCAGATATCCTAAATTAATCTCATCCCATCCACCAGCTCTTGGCGTATATCCTTCTAAACTTTTGCTAATCACATACAACATCTCAAAGGCATAATTGGGTAATTGTACCAGCCTCCACACTTTCTCTGGCAGCTCCTTCCACACACGTACCATGTTCAGCTGGAAACATTGCCCCTTAGATCTCTTTTCAATCTTTTCCCTCACACCTGAAGCCTGTGCCCTAAGCTTTGGACTCACATATCCTGGGAATAAGACCCTGGGATTTCACCCTATCCTTGCCCCTCACAACTGTATCCGATGCTCCAGGGGAAACAGCCCCAGCCTATTCACCCTCTACCTATATAGCTCAAACCTGGCAACATCTTTGCACATCTTTTCCGAACCCTTGCAAGTTTCACAATATCATTCCGATAGCAGGGAGACCAGGACTGAAAGCAGAATTCCAGAAATGGCTGAATCAATGTGCTGTGCCACTGCAAAATGACATCCCAACTTCACTACTCAATGTAGTGACCAGTAAAGGCAAGTACACTAAACACCTTCTTCACTACCCTGCCTATGATTCCACTTTCAAGGAACTATGAACCTGCATTCCAAGGTCTCTTTGTTCAGCAACACTCCCCAGGACCTTCCCATTAAGTGTATAATTCCTGCCCTCATTTGCTTTTCCAAAATTGAGTATCTCATATTTATCTGAAATAAACTCGACCTGACAATCCTCAGCCCATTAGATTGAAGTCCCATTGTACTCCGAGGTAACCTTCTTTACTGTCCAGTGCACTTCCAATTTTGATGCCTACTGTAAACCTACTAACTATACCTCATATATTCACATCAAAATAATTGATATAAATGATGAAAAGCAGTGGACCCAGCACTGATCCTTACACCATATTGCTCATCACAGGCCTCCAGTCCGAAAAGCACTACCCTCCATTTCCAACCTTCCCGCCAATTTGTATCCAAATAGCTGGTTCTCTCTGTATCCCATGGTGTCTAACTTGCTAACCAGTCTGTTATGTGGAACCTTTTTGAATGTCTTTCTGAAGTCCAAGTTAGTGATGTATGTACAAAGCCATGCTGACTATCCCTAATCACTTCTTGCCTTTCAAATTACATATAAACCTGTCCTTCAGAATTCCTTCCAACACCTTGTCTGCCAACAACTTCAGCTCACCTGTGTATTGTTCTCAGGCCTTTCCTCATCACCTTTCTCAAATAATGATCAGGTCCCATAGATTTACTCAGCTTTCTGTATAAGACATCGAGTACAACCTCCTCTGTAATATGGATATTTGTCAAGTTATCACTATTTATTTCTCCAAAGTCTCTAGCTTCCATATCCTCTTTCAGTAAAAGCTGACATGAAATCCTCGGATAGTATCTCTCCCACCTTCTGTGGTTCCACAGACAGCCTTGTTGATCTTTGAGGGTCCCTATTCTCTGCCTGGTTACTCTTTTGTCCTTAGTGTTTTGTAGAATCTCTTTGGATTGTCCTTAAACCTCCTTCCCCCCCAAAGCTCTCTCACGTATCCTTTTTGCCTTCCTGTTTTCCCTCACGTGCACTCCTACTGCCCCTATACTCCGAGGGATTCACTCAAACCCAGCTGTCTGTACCTGCCCTATCCCACCTTCATCTTTTTGACCAGACTCTCAATTTCTCTAGACACACAGCATTCTCTACACCTACCAGACTTGGCTTTAACAGGAACATACTGTCCATGTACTCTTGTTGCCTCATTTTCACAGGCCTATGGAGGCAATCGCAGATGAGGACATGGAAACAGTCATTCTCAGTAAATAGGTAGTGTTGGGAAAGATAACAGCCCAAAAGTACATGGGTCTCCTGGCCGTGATGGAATGCATCCCAGGGGACTAAAAGAGATTGTGAAGGGTCTATTGTCCTTCCTTGCTAGAGGGATGGTTATGCTGCAGCTATACAGGATGCTCGAGAGCATAGCGTCAAAGTAAGGTGGTATCAGATTTAGGACAGAGATCAGGCCTGCTCCTGCTCTTATTCCTTCTGTTCTTCTCTTCCCACTTTCCAGCCGTCCCTTTATCTGGGGGTTGCAAAGAAATATTGAAAGTTCTCGTCTTGTACTGTCAAAATTCACCTTTGTCCAATTTTGAACACTAACTTTTAGATCTGATCTATTATTTTCTGGAACTATTTTAAAACTAGTAGAATTATCGTCAGAGAATCCCAAGTGTGGAAGCAGGCTATTCGACCCATCACATCCACACTGACCCTCAGAGTCTCCTACGTTACCCCTGGAACGCTGCATTTCCCAAGGCCAATCCACATAGCCTGCACATCCCTGAACAATATGGGCAATTCAGCCTGGATTATCCACCAAACCTGCAAATCTTTGGACTGCGGGGGGAAACCAGAGCACCCGGACGAAACCCAGACAACCTGAATAAGGTGATCATCCTGTTCTTATTTCCCAGTTCCACCCAAGTAATTTCAATGGGCGAACCCCCATGAATATCCTCCCTAAGCACAACAATGATGTTATCCTGAATCAAACACACCATCCCACCTTCTCTCTTATCCCCCTTTCTATCTTTCCTTTTACATCTATTCCCTGGAACATGAAGCTACCTATCCTTTCCAACCTAAGCCATGTTTCTGTAATACCCACTATATCACAGTACCATGTTCAAAATCCTATCTTAAGCTCAACTGCTTTCCCTGTAAAACCTCTTGCATTGAAATAAATGCAGTGCAGTGCTATCAAAATGACAGACTGATGGGCAGAGGGGGTGGGATGGCCCTATTGGTGAAGGATGACGTTCAGTCCCTTGCGAAGGGGGAGACACGAATCAGGGGATGTAGAGTCAGATGGGAGGGTGACTAATGTTATCCCACATTTCAAAAAAAGTTGGGAGAGATAAAACAAGGAATTATAGACTGGTTAGCTTGATGTCAGTGGTGAGAAAGATGCTGGAGTCAATTATAAAAGATTAAATTATGGCTCATTTGGACAGCAGTAATAGGATTCGTCAGAGTTAGCATGGATTTACAAAGGGGAATATACTGATTGGATTGAAAATTGGCTGGCTGACAGGAAGCAAAGAGCAGTGATAAACGCTTCCTTTCGGAATGGCAGGCAGTGACTAGTGGGGTACCACAAGGTTCGGTGCTGGGACCGCAGCTGTTTACAATATACATTAATAATATAGATGAACATACTAAAAGTAATATTAGCAAATTTGCTGATGACACAAAGCTGGGTGGCAGGGTGAAATGTGAGGAGGATGTTATGAGAATACAGGTTAACTTGGACAGGCTAAGTCAGTGGGCAGATGCATAGTAGACTCAGTTTAATGTGGATAAATGTGTGGTTATCCACTTTGGAAGCAAGAACAGGAAGGCAGATTACTATCTAAAAGGAGTCAAGTTTGGTAAAGGTCAAGTACAACGAGATCTAGGTATTCTTGTACATCAGTCAATGAAAGCAGGCATGCAGGTACAGCAGGTAGTGAAGATAGCTCACTGCATGCTGGCCCTCATAACAAGAGGAATTGAGTATAGGAGCAAAGAGGTCCTTTTGCAGCTATTCAGGGCCCTGGTAAGACCGCACCTGGAGTATTGTGTGCAGTTTTGGGCTCCACATTTGAGGAAGAGCATTGTGGCTATTGAGGGAGTGTTGGATAGGGTCACGAGGATAATTCCTGGAATGGCGGAATGATCATATGTTGAAAGATTGGAACGACTGAGCTTGTATACCCTTGAGTTGAGAAGAATGAGGGGGGATCTGATTGAGACCTACAAGATTATTAAAGGGTTGGACACTCTGGAGGCAGGAAGCATGTTTCCATGATGGGTGAGTCCAGAACCAGAGGACACAGGTTAAAAATAAGGGAGAGACCATTTAGAACAGAGGTGAGGAGAAACGTCTTCACCCAGAGAGTAGTGGACACATGGAATGCACTGCCCCAGAAGGCAGTGGAGGCCAAGTCTCTGGATACTTTCATGATTCCACTGATTGTGGATGGTCAGCCATGATCATAATGAATGGTGGTGCTGACTCAAAGGGCAGAATGGCCTATTCCTGCACCTATTGTCTATTGTACCTTGTCAGTCCGACCTCATTCTGTGCCTTGCCCTTGCCTGTCTAACTTCTCAACGGTACCAGCCTCAGGGTTACCTCCTTTCTCACTATCTCTTTAGGATTACCCCCACGCCCTCACTGGTTTAATGCCTCCCGAGTAGCACTAGCAAATCTCCCTGCTTGGATATTAGACACCTTCCAATTCAGGTGTAATCCATCCTTCTTATGCACGTCAATTCTACCCCGGCAGAGATTCCAATGATCCAAAAATGGGAATCCTTCTCCCCTGTATCAGATCCTCGGCCACGCATTCATCTGCTCTACCCTGCTATTCCTACTCTCACTAGCATGTGGCACAGAGAGTAATCCAGATATTACTACCCACAAGGACCTGCTTATTATCCTCCAGGCTAGTTTGCAATATTCTCTCATCAGGACTTCATCCTTTTCTCTGATGTCATTGGTATCAATGCACAGCGACCTCCCACTGATCATTCTCCCCTTTCAGAATATTCTGCACCCTCGGAGCCATCCTTCACCCAGGCAGTAGGGAGGCACCACCCCATTCTGATGTCTCACTGTCAGCTACAAAAACTGCAGTCTGTGCTGCAGACTAGACAGCCCCCTATCACCATCGATCGCATGAAAACAGATATACCTCACATTACACTAGATTCATTACACTAGTAACTTGGCTGTCAGTGTGATATTCCCCTGAGAGTGTGACCCCCGACGCTTTCCAAAACAGTATACTTGTTTGAGGTGGAAATAACCACAGGAGACTCCTGCACTACTTTGCCCTCCACTCCTCCCTTTCCGAGAGGAAACCCATCTACCTGACTGGATCGGCAGTTTTCCTACCTTTCTGAAACTGACACCTATCACACCCCCCGGCTCCTGTAAATTCTTCATTACCTTTAACTATCGCTCCATCTGATCCATGAAACCCTACAGGATTTACGTCCTCACTTCCTGCAGACAATCAGGATCATTGAAACTTTCCTTAATCTCCTACATCCAACAGGAAGAGCACATCACTGTACGAATGGCCATCTCTGCGCCTTAACACAGAAAAAGGTGCACAGTCTTACAGCTTTATAAAACTCTACTCTAGAATAAATTAGTACCAATATTTTATGATACATTGACTAAGTTTTTAAATATAAGATGTGTATTTAAAGAAGTAAACCGTCACCAAACTGAATGTTGTAGCTTTACCTAAATAAAACAAACTAACATTTATCTTTGAAGAGACCAAAACCTTGTGAGTCACAGATGAACAGCACTAAACAGAACCTTTGGTCAAATTTGTCCATGCCGACCAGATATCTGAACCTAATCTTATCCCTCTTGCCAGCACCTGGGTCATATCCCTCTAAATCATTCCTATTCATGTGAAGTACCCAAATGCCTTTAAAATGCTATAATTGTCAGCCTCCACCACTTCATCTGGCAGCTTATTCCATACACGCACCACACTCTGCGTGAAAAAGTTGCTCCTTAGTTCCCTTTTATATCTTTCCCCTCTCACCCTCAACCTATGCTCTCTATTTCTGGACTCTCCTACTCAGGGAAAAGACCTTGTCTGTTTACCCTATCCATGCTCCCAATGATTTTATAAACCTCTATGGAGGTCACCCCTCACTCTCTGATGCTCCAGGGAAAGAAAGCCCCAGCCTTTTTGCTCTCTTCCTGCAGCACAAACCCTCCAACCCTGGCAGTATCGTTGTAAATCGTTGTTGAACGCTTTCAAGTTTCACAACATCCTTCCGATTGACGGACAACAGAATTGCACACAATATTCCAAAAGAGGCCTAACCAATGTCCTGTACATGACCTTCCAACTTCTATACTCAATGCTCTGATCAATAAAGGAATGTATCCCAAACACTTTCTTCAGTATCCTATCTACCTGCAACTCTACATTCAAGGAAACATGAACCTGCACTGCAAGATATCTTTGTTCATCAACACTATCTAGGAGTTTGCCACTAAGTGTATCAGTCCTGTTAAGATTTGCTTTTTTTTTAAAATGCAGCACGTCACATTTATCTGAATTAAACTCTATTTGCCACTTCTCACCCATCTGAACAGCATCCTGTTATAATCTGAGGTAAACCTCTTTGCTGTCCACTATACCTCCAATTTTGGTGTCATCTGCAAACTTACTAACTATACCTCCTATGCACATATCTAAATCATATGTATAAACGACGAAAAGTAGTGGACCCAGCACTGATCCTTATGGCACTCCACTGGTCACATGCTTCCAATCTGAAAAACAACCCTCCACCACAACCTTGCCTTCTACATTTGAGGCAGTTCTGTATCCAAATGGCTAATTCTCCCTGTATTCCATGAGATCTAACCTTGCTCAACAGTCTTCCATGGGAACCTTGTCGAGTGCCTTACTGAATTCCATAGATCATGTCCACCTCTCTGCCCTCATCAATCCTCTTTGATACATCTTCAAATAACTCAATCAAGTTTGAGAGACATGCACAAATTCTTGCTGACTATCACTAATCAGTCCTTGCTTTTCAGAATACATGCGCATCTTGTTCCTCAGGATTCCCCCCAACAACTTGCCCAGCATCAATGTCAGGCTCACGGGTCAATAGTTCCCTGGCTTGTCCTTACCACCTTTCTTAAATAACGGCACCACATTAACCAACCTCCAGTCTTTCGGCATCTCACCTGTGACAATCGATGATACAAGATATCTCAGCAAGAGGCCCAGCAATCACATTCCCAGCTTCCCAGAGCTCTAGGGTACATCTGATCAGGTGCTGGGGATTAACCAAGCTGTACGGGTTACAAGACACCCAGCACGTCCTCCTCTGTAAGATGGACATACTCAACATCTATTTCCCCACATTCTATATTGCCCATGTCCTTCTCCACAGTAAACACTGATGCAAAATATTCAGTTAGTATCTCTCCCATCTCCTGCGGCTCCACGTGTGGGCTACCTTGCTGATCTTTGAGGAGCCCTATTCTCTCTCGAGTTACCCTTTTGTTCTTAATGTATTTATAAACACCCTTGGGATTATTCATAACTATTTGCCAAAGCTATCTCATGTCCCCTTTTTGCCCTCCTGATTTCCCTCTTAAGTATACTCCTACTGTCTTTAATGCTCAGGGTTTTTTTTTGGTATTTTTGGATTGGAATAAATGCAAAATATTACATCTTGATAAAACAAACGAGGGCAGACTTACACTAATTAAAAACAGAGCCTCGAGTAGTGATATGGAACAAAGAGGCTGAGGAGTTCGGGTCTTTCAAGTCTGTGCCACATGTAGACAGGGTGGTTAAGAAGGTGCTTAGCACGCTTACCATCATTGCTCAGATCTTTGAGTACAAGAGTTGGGACGTTATTTTGGATATTGGGAAGGCCTTTTCGGGAATTCTGTGTCCAGTTCTGGTCATGCTGATATCGGGAGGACATTATGTAGTTGGACCGGATTCAGAAGCGATTTACCAGGATGTTGATGGGAATGAATAATTTGAATTCTAAGCAGAGGCTGGATAGGCTGCGACTTCTTTCACTGGCGCGCAGGAGGCTGAGGAGTGACCTTATTAGATGTTTCTGAAATCACGGAGGGGTGGTTTCAGTAATGTGAACAGAAGGTGTCCTTTCCAGGAAGGGACACGATTCAAGACTGGGTACATACCTTTGAAGGTGACAGCAGAATGGCTTTAAAAAGTCGTTTGGGATTTTTTTTATTTTTGTTCAGGTAATGGTTTATGTGTGGAATGAACTATCAGAGGAAGTGGTAGCTGTGAATCAAATTACATTTTGAGGGTGGCACGGTGGCTCAGTGATTAGCCCTGCTGCCAGGGCCCCAGGTTCGGTTGCAGCTTTGGACAACTGTCTCTGTGGGAGTTGCACATTCTCCCAGTGTCTGCATGGGTTTCTTCCAGGGGCTCCAGTTTCCTCCCTAATGAGAGAGCAGCCCTATGGTCTGGGAGGACAATGCTGCCTTTACCTTTTACACAGTGATGCCACTGTGTCTCTGGGGTGGGGAGAGGGAATGCTGAAGGTGGGGGATGGGACACCACTCAGGCACAGTGCTTTGTCCTGGAGGATGTTCACTTTCTTTAATATTGTTGGGGGCTGCACTGATGGAGGCAAGTGGAGAATGTTCCAACACAATCCTGATGTGTACCTTATAGAGAGCAAACAGACATTGGGGAATCAGGGGTTTGGGGAAACTGAGGTCGTTCTCCTTGTAGCAAAGGCAATTGAGAGGAGCTGTGACAGAGGGGTTTAGAAAAGTTACACGTTATAATAATCAACCTTACACCCATCAGCTCATTATACAAGGCTTACAAGACACACATTAAATGTTTGGGAAGTTTCAAAGGAGAACTTTTATGTAGCAAATGGGATTCAGATGGAATACAATACTCACACACAATGCGAACATCCAGGTCCTGATGAACTGACTAATTCAATCAGAGTTTGGTGTTACAATGACTGAGATTACCATCTGAATGTCCACCTGTAGTATCCTGTAATACACGTTTATAAAAGCCATCACTGTCAGTTCAGGTTAGAAACTCGCACCATCCCCTCCTCCTGGCCCAGGATGACTGGACACATTACTCCTTGTGGAGGTCAGCAGTCAGTTCAGGTGGAAATCTATGTTGGTTTCTCGGAGTTTCCACCTTGGAATTTCATGTGACTGAACAGGGCAGATCTTTGACACATGGGACCGAATATTCCAAGAATCAGTGAGATGTGGAGAGCAGGATTTGCTTGTTTTATTTCCTTCCGTGCTGCCGCTGTGCCTCATCAATAAGACATGGGGTGTGAAAGGCTCATGCAGTTCGATGGGCAAGTTGTCTCCATTCTGACCAATGGGCAGCAAGCTCCTCCCATAGAGTATCTCTAAAAACAGAGCAACTCTGCATGCTTCACACTGCCCAGTGTTCCCAGTAAATTCTTCGAAGAATGGGGGTAGGGGGGAACTCCTGGAAAAGGCATAACTGTAAAGTTCTAAGAGGATTGTGAAGAGAGAGAGATACATAGGAGAAGGGGGCAACAAGTTGCCAGATGGAGTATAATTTAGGAAAATGCAAAGTCGGTCATTTGGGAGGGGATAATAAGAGAACAGAGTGCTATTTACATGGTGGAAACTGTAGAAAGCTGCACCAAAAAGGGACCGGGGGGTCATTGTGCAGGAAACACTGAAAGGTAGCAGATTCTGGGTCAGTCACGAAATCAAGGGTTCTGTTTCAGATTCACCAAGTTTAAGGCAACGCCGACACGAGTAAGGGGTTTCAGTAGCAATGGAGCTGGGGTGAGGTGGAGACAAGCAACATTTTAGAGATTGGAATTCCTGGTGTTTTTGATTGTGCAGATGTCTGCTCAGAAGGTCACCTTGGGGTTCCAGATATGACAAGAATGTTGTGAAGAGTCTCGTTCTACCTCAGACTGCACCCAGCGAGAGGGAGGGGCTCAGCTGGAAGGGAAAGAAATTTGTATTAGCATCTGAAGGTAATGTGTTTACCCATTACAATGTTTCATTGTAGGAAATTGCAGTTAATCGAGTAGTGGGAATGTGATAAGCAGTTTGGTAACTGAGCAACAGTGGAGCAATGGAGAGGGATGATGGGGAGGGAGAGCTGGGCATCGTCAGTGTACATGTGAAACCTCACACTGTGCTTTTGGACAATTTCACCTCCTGACAGTATGTCGGTGAGATACAGGAGGGACCAAGGATAGATCCTTGAGGGACACCAAATACAAGGAATTCAGAAAGGAAAGGGATTGTGGAGATGGAGCAGAATTTACAAATGATGGTGAGGTCAAATGTTAGTTTTTTTGCAGAATGGATGAGAAGGACATAACCAGGAAAGACAGACAGACAGAACAAGGAACAATACCTGTGATTTGGCGAGGGGGAGTGATGAGGAGGAAACAGAGTTGGAATGTCTGTAGTTTAGTGAGACTAGTAAAAAATCAAGATGAGCTCCGATAAGGCTTGACAAGAGACTGGAGAAAGATGTAAGTTTGGGACAAAAATCAGGAACACCATGTGAGGCAGTTTGTCTCAGTGGGCTAGTGGGAGGGAGGGAAGCAGCAGAGGCAGCTGGTCGGATTGTCTCAGTCTTAGTGACAGAGAAACTCAGTGTGCTCCTGTTGTTGGAGAGAAGGATGAAGGAGACAGGATGATGGGCAGTGTTTTACAGAGAAACAAAACCGGGGTTAGTGATATTTAAAATGAATGAACAAAACTAATATATTTAACTTTTATCCAGAATATTAAAATGTACAACTGAAGTCATCGTTCGAATCCCAGCTCGGCAGATGGTGGAATCTGAATTCAAGGAAAACATAACTGGAATTAGGAATCTCCTGATCTCCATGGAACCATTGTCAATAGCGAAAAAAATCCTGCCATCCCGACAGTGGCCCAGCCAACTACTCACTGTATTAATCACTGCAAAGTCTCAACAAAGGAATGAAACTGGATGGACCACTTGGCATCGAACAGGGCATTAGGAAATACAACCACAGAATCAGCCCTCTCGACTCTGCAACATCTTGCTCACTAACATCTGTTTTTTTGTGCCAAAACGTGGCGAGCTGTCTCACAGACTAGTCAAGGAACAGCCTGACACAGTCATACTCACAGAGTAATCCCTTACAGATAATGGCCAGACACCAACATCACCATCCCTAGATATCGAGAGTGTGGTGATAGAAAAGCACAACAGGTCAGGCAGCATCCGAGGAGCAAAAGAATCGACATTTCAAGCCTAAGCCTTTCATCAGCCTGACCTGCTGTGCTTTTCCAGCACCACACTCTCGACTCTGATCTCCATCTGCAGTCTTCACTTTCTCCTGAAATTTCTGGATATGTCCTGTCCCACCAGCAGGACAGACCAGGCAGAGGTGATGGCACAGTAGTGTACACACAGGAACCATTTGCCCTGGGAGTACTCAGCATTGACTTTGGACACCAGGAAGTCTCATGGCTCCTGCTGATTACCACGTACCGTGCTCCCACGGCTGATGAATCAGTTCTCCTCCATGTTGAATAACACTTGGAGGAAGCACTGAGACAATAACATAGTGACAAGCCTACTCTGGGTACAGGATTTCAATTTCCTCTACCAAGAGTAGCTCAGCAGCAGGATTACTGACTGAGCTGGTCGGGTCCTCAAGGACATAGCTGCTCAACTGGGTTTGCAGCAGGCGGTAACCGAACCAGCAAGAGGGAAAAACATACTAGATCTTATCAGAATGAATCTACCAGCTGCAAATGTATCTGTCCATGACAGTGTCGGTATGAGCGATAACTGTTGTTATCCCACAGTCTTTTTGGAGACAAAGCTTCACCTTAAAGTTGAGAAAAACCTCCGTTGTGTTGAGTTCTTCTATCATCATGCTAAATGGGACAGATGTAGGAACTCAAGTTGGACATCTCTGAGGCACTGTGGGATTACAACAACAGCAGAACTGTACTCCAGCACAATCTGTAATCTCATGGATTTGTAAATCCCGCACACCCATCACAATGGACAGGTAAGGAGGGCATGCCATGAGCAGCACCAGGCATACCTTAAAATGAAGTGCCAACCTGGTGAAGCTACCAAACAGGACCATCTGCATAATCAAACAGCATCAGCAGCAAGCAACACAGCTAAGTGATCCCACAATCAATGGATCAGATCAGAGCTCTGCAATTGTGCCACACCCAGTTGTGAATGGTAATGGACAATTAAACAACTTGTTGCAGGAAGCACCACAGATATCCCCACCCTTATTGATGGAGGGGTTTCACACATCCATGCAAAAGATAAGATGACAGCATATGCAGCAATCTTCAGCCAGATGTAAAGGGGATGAAACATCTCAGCCTTTTCCAGTGGTTCCTAACATCACAGATGTGAGCTATAAGCCAGTTCAATTTAGTTCGAACAATATCCAGAAATGGTTAAGTAGTGTAAAGGCTATGGGTCCTGCTAACATTCTCGGCAATAATACTGACAGCTTGTGCTCCAGAACTTGCCACCCATCAAGCCACATACTGCTCCAGCACTGGCATCTACCGACAATGTGGAACATTGCCCAGGAATGTTCAACACAAAAACACAGGGCAATCCAACCCCGGCAATTTCCCTCTGTCAGTCCACACTCAATCAGAAGTAAAGTGATGGAAGACGTCATCAACAGGGCTATCCATCAGCAGCTGCTCAGCGACAGCCAGCTGAGTGACACTCATTTTAGGCTCCACCAGGGCCACTCAGCTCCCGATTGTGTTACTGCCTGATTCACAACCTGACCTCCAGCTGAATCCCAGTGGAGCCCAGTCCCACTCCAACACAACTATTTCTAGCTGATTCCAACCTCATCTCAGCTCATATACTGAAACTCTCATTCATCATGTGTTATCTCCAGACTTAATTGTCCAAACACACTCCTGGCCAGCCTCCCAAATTCAACCACCCTGTAATCTCAAGAAAAATTGAAAGCTGTGTTGCCCACGTGCTCACTTCTCCCCAAACATGTTCATCTGTCAATAGGATCCTATTCATAAGGAACAACAATTTAAAATTCTCATTCTGGATTTGATTCCTGGCTGTGATCATCCCTAGCTCCCTGCACCATACATCCTTTGAGGCCTCAACAACCATTTTCTTTGAGACTCCCAACGACTTGTTAATTCATTACTTCAACTATGTGGCTGATTCTACAGTTGCGACAGCACTATGGTCTGGAATTTGCAGAGAAAACCTCACAGGTCTGCTTTCCACCGTTAAGACCTGCTTTTTGGCAATGCTTTTGATCACCTGACCTAATATCTCCATCTCTGGCCTTATATCTAAAGTTCTCAACAGTATTTTTGTGAAATTATAAGCATGATAATAAAATTACAAACTGTTCTTGATTTGGACATTATCTTCAAATCATCACTGTTGCTGTAATGAATAATCTGTAATGTCTCTTACCCAACCACATTGTGGGAGCACCTTCACCACACAAACTGCAGCTGTACAAGAAAGTCAAACATCACCCTCTCCCCAGGCAACAGGGCTTTGGCATTAATCACTGGGATCTGTGGGAGGAGAAACACAGTTGATGTCTCAGGGAGTGCAAAACGGATTACAAGGAATGAAAATGGTTCAGAATTTGATAGTCAGAAATGGAAGGAAAATACACTTGCTTATTGGAAAAAAGAATTCTTGACAGTCAAAAATATTCAAGATAAAAGTAATCTGATAATAGAGCAGCACATGGTCAGGGGCTGGGCCACAGTGAAAAACTCGTTTACAAAGGGTCTATAAAAGTAATAATACAGTATTAAACAGACCAAACATACCCCCATGGTTGGAGACTGAGGAAGCTAGACATTGACAAAGTGGTCCTGAGGGAGCCCAGAGGTGAATCAGAGCAGGATTGGCTGCTGTCGTCACAATGACACTATACCAGAGAGAGGCTGCACATGCGCCTGGCTGCACCTTGCCCCCTACAAAGATGGCGGCTCCGCACGTGTCCAGGGAATCGTTGTCCCAAATAAAGATGGCGGCCTCACTCAGGCCTGCAGCCGCTGAGGCAATTTCTCATTTACTGCAAACACGGGACTGGGACGTTCAAACTTGAGTTTTCCGACGTGCACAGTTTGTTTGTAAAACCTCTCCGCTCATAGCAACACAGTTTTTCTCCCGTTTCCCTGTTTATTTCTTTCCCTACCGTATCCTTTCTCTCCATAACTTCCCAAGCATTCATTACAGTGACTCTGAGCCGCGCGCGAGGGCGATCACGTGGTTCAGTTTAGCTCCGCCCTTGATTCACTTTGATTGGTTGGAGGACCAACCTCCCGCTCGGACCTCCAGTTCCGCCCACTGTCCTTTCAATGGTCCGGTGCTGACATCGATCACCCGGGGTCCCTTTGTTGGCTAGAGCATGCGCAGTGTGTCCTGCTTTTGCTGAGATGTCGGGTCATGTTTCCTGCGGATAAGAATGAGCTCTGCAGTAGATTTCCTTTATTCATGGAGGGAATTGCCTTCCTACTCATGACTGTATAGCTGTGATTGATGAATCAATGCCATCTGAATCAGTACATAAACACCCCATTTTCACAACATCTGAGATCTTTAGCACATTGTATCACGCTCTTCTTTGGAGACAAAAGAAAACATGAAATGGAGCCTCCAGGAATCGGAGCAGGTGTAGGCAATTCATCCCTTTCAGCTTGTTCCCCCATTCTATCAGATCATGGCTGGGCCAACCCAGACCCCAACATCTCTTTTATGCTTGATCCGCAAAGTCCCCAACTGCTCAATATTTCAAAAATCTATCTGTCCTCCTTTTAAAATAATTTGAGGTAGAATCACAGATTCCCTACTGTGTGGAAACAGGCCCTTCAGCCCAACAAGCCAGAACAACCCTCCAAAGAGTAACCCAACCATTCCCCTCCTACATTTAACTTTCACAATTGTTTGTGTGAGAAAATTGTTGCCATTCACTGTGAGAAAAAAGTCTTTAATTTTTCAAAAATGAATGTTCCCTTGTGTAATGTCCCCTGGTTTGAGACTTCACTGGTGCTGGAAGATCTAGTCAACATCCACCCTGTCAAGCTCCCCAGAATCTTGTTTCCATAAGATCACCCCCGCTCATCTATACTTGATAGGTCAACCCTTTCATGCTCGAAGCAGCTAAGTGAATCTTTTTTGAATGGTCTCCGATGTTGGTTTATCCTTTATTAAATATGGGAGCTAACATTGTATACAGCACTGCAAGTGAGGACTCAGCAACAGCCAGCGTGGTTAACCAATCCTCAATCCATGCTAATACATTATACTGATACCATGAGCTCCTAAATTGTGCAATTAACTTTTATGTAGCACACTATCATATGCATTTTTAAAATCCAAATACAGAACATCATTGGATTGCCCTTTATCAGCCCTGCTTGTTATCTCCTCAATGAACTGTCGCAAATTTGTCAAATATAGTTTCTCTTTCACAAAACCCAGTCGACCATGTTTAATGATAAGCTTTTCTAAATGTCCTGCAATTTCTTACTTTAATATTTGACTATGTGGATTCTTTCAGTAGATTTGCTAAGTATGATTCTCCTCTCTTAAATCCATGTGGACTCTGTCCAATCCTGTCACTGTTCAGTAAGAAACTTGACTGTGCTCCAATATAGTTAGTAAATGTATCTATTTATCTTTAAAAATCAATTACTTATAAAATGCTGGACCCATACAATATCAATGAATTCATGACTCTGAATTTGGCATATAATGTTTTTTTTCTGTTAATTCCTTTTCGTACTGTGTTATGCAGACAGGACCAAATGATCACTCTTAATTGTGCGAAACTTTGAAACTAATATATTTTAAAAATGACATCCCAAAATGCTGCCTAATTATTGTGCAAGGAGGATTTTATTCAATAGTTTGCGATAAAATTGAACAGCTTTTTGCTGCAATTTGGCCAGACTGCAGGTTACACCAAAGTATCAGTGGCTCACCTTTAGAGTGTTCCCAGATATCACACAGCTGCAGTATTTTGGTTTGCACTCACCTATGTGTTGTTCTCACTTGTTTCTTTGTGAAAGATTACAAAATTAACTTGGATGAATGAAGTTATGATTTCTTAAACCAATGTTGGGAGAAATAAATGTCAATATTTCAACTGCTGATAAAGTCAAATAAACTGATAATCAGGAAAAAGGGTTTAAGATGGATAGGGAACAAATGCTGGCAAAGGGACTAGATTAATTTTGGATATCCGGTCAGCATGGGCAAGTTGGACTGAAGGGTCTGATTTATGCATTGTACAACTGTGACTTCATTCTCTCAATTATTCAAGCAGTTGAAAACTTCAAGGAGGAAAAGGAGAATTTATGCAGAGAATGCACTTGAAATGATGATTGAGGTATATCAAACTTACATTGTTTCATGACCTCTTCCTCTGGGTTCTTCAATGAACAAACTTGTTTTGTTCTCTGAATAACTATGTATCATGTGATTTGTTTCGCACAAAATATTTCGTTAGGATCGAGTGAACTATTAAGAAGTGTTCATGTTTAAAATTTAGGCAGCTTGATTGTTAAGCAAAAAAAGGTTAGCGTTTTACTCCCACTGAATCATTGCTCTATAAAAGATAACAAGCTTTTTATCTGTTCGGACACTGAATATATGGAAGTCAATTCTGAAGGAAAACATCCTCGTCGGTAATGTTCCCACATATGTGGAGTAATTGCTTCTGGTCACTCTTCAGGCTATAAAGACTCGGAAAGAAATGAGTTGGCCAAAGTTAGCAACACCATTTGGATGGACTATGCTCATTGGGGAAATTTGCAGGATCTGTAGAAGAAACACGTGTTCCAGAGTGTATGCAATAAACCTGAACATGGTTATTTTTTCACAGAGCTTGGGACCCGACTGGAGCAGCAATGAAGCTCGTATTGTTTTTTAAATTTCCGAGCTTGCAAAATTGTTGTTGGTAAATGCAGGTGACTTTATCAAAGCACATTTTACACTCCCCAGCTAGGAATTTGGTTCCAATTCTGTCAGTCCATCCATTCCGATGGATAACAGGCATTTTAAATGTGAGCACTCCATTTAACTATTTAAATGGAATACTTCAGTGGTTAAGTCCTCTTGGATTCTTAATTTCAAATTACAGTGATTTTTCTGTCCCCCCTGAATTTGCCAAGCACTGGGCAGTTCTGGAATATTCCAAATATTTACAATAGATGCATTCACACTATTGAAGGCAACCTGGCAGATTTGAATACCATTCAGGTAGTCAACAACAATACATAAGTAACTTTATGAATTGCTTACTGTACACCAACAACACAAGCCAAGTACTATTGAAGCCACAGATTGTCTCCCAAGGATTCCCAAATCTAAACAGTGCATTCCAGATATGCTCACAATCACCATCTGGGAGCAGTCTCCCAAAGCGCTCTCAGAATTTAGAAAGCACACACACTGCCCTCCAAAGCTAAATCTGCTGTCACAGGCTTCACTCTTATTGCATACAGTGACATTTATTGTCCAGTTCTTTAATGTGACATGATTTTACAAACAATTCGTAGAAGTGAATGGAAAGTGTGATGTTTGCTTGACCTTTGGCTCTTTGTATCAGACCGAACTGAACCTTTACCAAGATGTGAAATATTTCGCATACACTTTGTTTAAAAAAGCAAAGATTATGCTCTGAGATTTAAATGTTCAATCAGGTTTAATAAAAATCCTTCCAAAAAAATTGAGAGTTTGACTTCAGCTCCTTTAAAGAGACATGCTCTTGGCCTTCAATTTTGTGAAATGTGATCTTTCTTTGGTAAAGATGACTGTGTACAACAATGCAGGATGTTGTGCCTCATTGGGTGGATGAGTTTTATTACTGGTGTAACTCGGCTAGTTTTGAGATGGAATGTTACTTTTAGTTAAATTTTGTTTTTAAACTGAGGCTTTCTTGTGGAACTCAAGTGTGGACACTATGCTCATGTTTGCAATGAACCTTTCACTTTTGCAGATTAGTATTTTCCAATCTATTTTGTAAATAAAGTTCAATATAAAAAGCACAATGTTGGAGAACCGCAGGTCCAGCAGCATCTCTGAGGGGAATAAAACATTGTAAGTTCAAAGTCTCATGATCTTTTGTCCGTTCAGACGAAGAGTCAGTGAACTTGAAATGTAACATTTTTTTCTCTTCACCGATGCCCGCAGAACTGCTGAGTTTGTCCAGCACTTTGTTTCTGGGGTTTAGATCTCCAGCACCTGCAGTTTATTGTTTTGTTATAGGTCCTATGATTTGACTTCGGGAGCAAGAGGCAGCAACTGTGATCAACTGGGATAAAACTCCCCAACCGTGGAAAAAACAACAGTTCTTTATACTTTGCATTTCTTACTTACAGTCGTGTTTTGCAATTAAGCTAAGTGCAAGAAGGCATACCACCTGCCTTGTCTCAAACTTGCTACTCATCTTTGAGGACTAATCTGTCAGAATTCTGTTTGCTTGCTTCCTTTGAGATCACAGTCCACAAATGTCCCAGTTCCAGTTCCTGGGCCGGGCCCAGTTACCACATTGCAATGGGGTGGGGAGCTTTGTGTCAGCCTAAAGTTTTTGTTAAGAGCAACATTGCAGGTTGAAGTTGACGCTTTTGACTAATATTGCATCATCAAACTTGGAGGAAATCCTTCCGAATGTATTGATTAACTGGACTGAGCCTGTTTACATGCAGCCCTGTTAGTAGTGCTGTCAAAGTTAAGAATCACACAGCACCAGGTTATAGTCCAACAGGTTTAATTGGAAGCACACTCGCTATCGGAGCCCCGTTCCTTCATCAGGTGATTGTGGAGGGCACAATTCTAAGTCACAGAATTTATGGCAAAAAATTTACAGTGTGATGTACTGAAATTATACATTGAAAAATACCTTGATTGTCTGTTGAGTCTTTCATCTGTTCGAATACCATAATAGTTTCATTTCTTTCATGTGTCAATCACAAAACCTGGTTTTAAAAGTTGCATTCCTGACAGTAGCCCACCCAAACACTCTTTGCATTAATCACTGAACAGTCTCAACAAAGGAATGAAACTGGATGGACCACATTACATTTCCCAATGCACTGGCAACTACAACCACAAAGTCAGCCCTCTTGACACTGCAAATTCTGCCTCACTGTGGGCCAACAACAGCAGCAGAACTGTACTCCAGCCCAATCTGAAATCTCATGGCCTGGTATATCCCCCACTCAACCATTAACATCACGCCAGGGGATCAATCCTTGTTCAATGGAGAATTCAGGTGGGCATGCCAGGAGCAGTACCAGGCATAGCAAAAATTGAGGTGCCAACCTGGTGCAGCTTCCAAACCTGCATGCTAAACAGTGCAAGCAACACCAAATAGAACTAAATGATCCAAAACCAATGGATCAGATCTGAGCTCAGCAGTTCTTCCACACCTAGTCAGGAATGGTGATGGAAAATTAATCAATTCACTGGAGGAAGCATCACAGATATCCCCAACCTGACTGATGGAAGGGTCTTACATATTCATGCAACAGACAAGACAACAGCATTTGCAGCAATCTTCAGCCAACAGTGCCAAGTGGATGAGCCTTCTACATTGGTTCCTGACGTCACAGATGTGAATCGAATTTGTGGAAAACTTATATCAAATCAGATCAAGAAATGGACAAGTAGTGTAAAGGCTATGGGCCCTGCCAACATCGCGGCAATAATACTGTTAGCTGTGCTCCAGAAATTGCTGCCCACCAAGACAAGTACTGCTCCATCACTGGGATCTATCGACATTGTGGAACATTGCCTATGGATGTTCAACACAAAAACACAGGACAGAGCCAACTCAGCCAATTTCCCTCCATGCATTCACACTCGCTCAGCAGTGAAGTGGTGGAAGGTGTCATCAACAATGCTGTCAAGCAGCTGCTCAGCAATAACCTTCTGTGACGCCCAGTTTGGGTTCTGCCAGGGCCACTCAGTTCCTGATCTTATTACAGACTTGATTGACAAAGTGACAAACAGATGAATTCCGGAGGTGAGGCGAGGGTGATAGCCAGTCCCACTCCAAGACCACTATTTAGACTTCAGTGATATCATCTGACCTCACCACATTTGCTGAAACTCTCATTCATTCATTTTGTTAACTCTAGATTTCATTATGTAAACCCACTCCTGGCCAGCATCCCACATTCACTGTCCTGTTAATCTCAAGAATATTGAAAACGCTACGGGCCAAGTGCTCACTTGTACCAAAACGTGCTGATCCACCAAAAGGCTCCCATTTATAAGCAACAACCATTTACTTGCACACCCTTGATTTAATTCCTGGCTGTAATCATTCCTATCTCCCTGCACACACATACCCTTTCATATCTGAATAACTCATTTTAGTTCAGATGCGCAACGATGTTTTTATTTTTGAGTTCACCTGTGTGACTGTTTCTATAGCTTCCAAGGCAATATGGTCTGGAATTCCCACCCTAACCCTCTAAGACCTGCTTTCTTCCTTTAAGGCATTCCTGAAAACGGATTATTTGGCAATGGTTGTGATCACCGGACAGAATATTCTCCATCTCTGGTCTTATGTCAAAAGTCCTCAATAATATTTTTGTGAAATTAAAAACATGTTGATTTGCACAGACATTTTCTACTCTTCACTATAGCTGAGTGAATAAACTGTTATGTCTCTTACCCAACCACGTTGTGGGAGCACCTTCATCATAAAAACTGCAACAGTACAAGGAAGTCAAACATTACACTCTCCACAGGCACCATGACTTTGGCATTGATCACTGGTAACTGTGGAAGGAGAAATACACACGATGTTTCAGGGAGTGCAATATGAATTATAGGGAAAGAAAATGGTGCAGAATTTGACTGTCAGAAATAGAAGGAAAATACACTCGCTTATTGGGAAAAAAAAAATTCTTGACTGTAAAAGATATTGTGGGAAAAAAACTTGATAATGAGCAGCATCTGGTCACGAGCCGGGCAGCAGTGTACAGTTCATTTACAAAAGGGTCTGTGAACGTAATAGTAAATTACTAAACAGAGCAAAAATACACTCATGAGAGACTGAGGAAGCTAATGAACAAGTGGAAATCAAGGAGACCAGAGAGGAATTAGAGCCGTGTTCACTTTTATGATCCCACAGTCAGAGATGACTAGCACCGAAACAGACTCTTCCGTCCAACCGTCCATGCCAAGTAGATACTCTAACCTAATCTATTCCCATTTACCAGCACTTGGCCGACATCCCTCTGAACTCTTCCTATTCAAATCATGTTTAAATATAACTATTTTAGTTGCCCTTTAGGTCCCTTTTGAATTTTCCCCTCTCACGTTAAACCTGTATCCTCTAGTTCTGGGCTCCACCAACCCAAAGTAAACACCTCGTCTATTTACGCTATCCATGCCCTTCCTGATTTTATAAACCTCTGTAATATCACACCTCAGCCTATGACACTCCAGGGAAAATGGCCCCAGCCTATTATGCCTCTCCTTGAAACTCAAATCCTCCAAATCCAGCAACATCCTTGAAAATCTATTCTCAAACCTTCCATGTTTCAGTGCCTCCTTCTGATAAGAGGGAGACCAGAATTTCACACAATATTCCAAACGTGGCCTAACCAATGTCCTGTCCAGCCCCTTTACTCAACGCTCTGACCAACAAAGGGAAGCATACCAAATGCCTTCTTCACTATCCTATCTACCTGTGACTCTACTTTCAAGGAACTATAAACCTGCATTCCAAGGTCTCTTTGTTCAGCAAGACTCTCCAAGATGTTACAATTCAGTGTGTCAGTCCTGCTCTGATTTGATTTACTAAAATGCTGCACCTCACATTTATCTAAATTAAACCCTATCTGCCACTCCCCAGCCCATTGGTCCATCTGATCAATATCCCATTGTATTCTGAGACAACCTTTATCACTGACCATAATACCAACAATTTTGGTGTCACCTGCAAACTTACCAACTGTACCGCCTCTATTCGTATCCAAATCAATTAAATGAATAACGAAACAAATCCAGAAAAAAAATCCATTTCTCTGGGTTTGAATGTGCTCTGTGCAAATCCTGTCCTATGACTCTCTATCAGGGAGAGCTGCACATACTCCCCTCTGAACTTTGCCCCCTACAAAGCTGGCGGCTGCACGTGTCCAGTGAATCGTTGCCCCGAATAAAGATGGCGGCGCTTACTCGAGTCAATCGCCAGATGAGACATTTTCCCGTTTACTGCAAAAATGGGACTAAGTTTCAAATTTGTATTTTACGATGTGCACCAAATGTTTCTGAAACCTCTCAGCCCATACCAGCACTATGCTTCTCTCCCCCTCCACCGCTTCCGGCTGTTTATTTCTTTCCTTACCGACAGCTCTTCGCCCGCACATGCTGCACCAACCGCGCCGACCTCGAGCATGATCACGTCTAATCCCGCCCCTCGTTCACTCTGATTGGTCAAAGGAATAATTGCCCGGCAAGGCCCTCCAGCTCTGTCCCTGCCTTTCCATTGGTCCACGGGAAAAAAAATGAGGTCTGCAGATGCTGGGGATCACAGCTGAAAATGTGTTGCTGGTTAAAGCACAGCAGGTTAGGCAGCATACAAGGAATAGGAAATTCGACGTTTTCATCATAAGCCCTTCATCAGGAACTCCTGATGAAGGGCTTATGCCCGAAACGTCGAATTTCCTATTCGTTGGATGCTGCCTAACCTGCTGTGCTTTAACCAGCAACACATTTTCAGCTTTCCATTGGTCCACCACTAACATCAATCCCCGGGGCCCATTGTTGCCTGGAGCATGCGCACTGCTTCGCGGATTTTGTTGCTGTTCATTAGTTACAAGAGTGAGGGACAAAAGTTATAAATGACACGACACCATCTCAAAACCACCTGATGAAGAAACAACAAAGCTAGTGCTCCCAGAAAAATCTGTTGACCAATATGCTGGTGTTCTGTGAATTTTAGTTTTGTTCATCCCAATCCAACACCAGCACCTCCAAGTCAGGAGTGAGGGAGGAATGTATAACATAAAGAACTAGGTACAGGAGAAGACCATCCTGCCCTCGGAGCCTGCTCTACCATTCAATAACATCATGGCTGATCATTTCATGGATGCAGAACCATTTACCCATGTTCTCACCGAGTTCCTTAATTAATTATTTATTTTTTAAAAAATCTAACTTAGCTTTTAAAGCGTTTCCTGAACTAGCATCAACTACTTCCCTGGGCAATGAATTCCATAGAGGTCAAGAAGTTCCTTCTCAATTCAGATTTAAGTTTGCTGCCTCTAGTCTTGTGGTGATGCCCTCTTGTCCTAGATTCACCTGCCAGTAGAAACAACTCTCTACTTCTATTTTATCCATTCCATTCATTATTTTACATGTTTCCTTTCTTCTGAATTCCAATGAATATAATCCCAATCTACTCAGTCTCTGTTAAGCCAACCCCCTCAACTCCGGAATCAACATTGTTAACCTCCGCTGCACCCCCTCTAGTGCCAGTACATCCTTTCTCAACTAAGGAGATTAAAAACTAAATGGAGTACTCCAGGTATGGCCTCACCAGCACCCAAATACTGCTGGAACATAACCTCTGCTTTTAAACACAACCCCTTCAGCAAAGAAGGACAAAATCCATTTGCTTTCTGAATTGATTGTTGTACCTGGTGACCAATCTTCATGCAGAATGATACTCAGGTCCCTCTGCATAGCAAATGATGCAACTTTTTAACATTCAAGTTTTTTTTAATGTCACTCAAACCAAAGTGTATAGCTTTACTTTGACAAACATTCTAACTCATTTAACAGACCATTACCCACTCACCCAATATATATATGTTCCTCTGCAAAGTTTCACACTCCTCCGCACACTTTGTTCCGCTAACCATCTTAGTGTCATACGCAAACTTTGACACCCTACGTGTGGTCCCAAATTCAAATCATCTCTATCAATTGTAAATAATTGCAGTCCCAACACCGATCCCTAAGGCACACTCCTTGTCAATGATTGCCAGCCAGAATAATACTCAGTTATCCCCACACATTACTTCCTATTAGTCAACCAATCTACTATCCATGCTAATACTCTACCCCTAATGCCATGCACCCTTATATCATGCAACAACCTCTTGTGCAGTATCTTATTGATGGACTTTTGGAAATCCAGGTACACTGTGTCCACTGGGTCCCCGTTGTCCACCTTTCTCGAAATGTCTTCATAGAATTCCAAAAGATTTGTCAAGCATGACCTGCCCTTCATGAATCCATGCTGTGTCTGTACAATGGGACAATTTCTACTAAGACACCCTGCTATTTCTTCCTTGATAAGAGGTCCAAGCATCTTTTCCACTGCAGGGAATAAACCAACTAGTATATAATTCCCCACTTTTTGTCCACCTCCTTTTTAAAACAGCGTTTTGCTGCTTTCCAATCTGCTGGGACTGCCACAGAGTCCAGTGAATTTTGGAAAATTACTGCCAGTGCATTTGCTATTTTTCCTGGCATCTCTTTTAGTACCCTGGGATGCATTCCATCAGGGTCAGGAGACTTTTCTATCGTTAGCTCAATTACTTCCGAACAGTCTCAAACTACCCGTTCCATAATAATGATACTTTCCAAATCCTCACCTACCTTTGTCTCTTTGTTAATTACTGGCAAGATATTAGCATCCTCCACTGTGATATCCCATAATTAAATGTTCCTTCTCATTTTCCAAAGGACCAACATTTACTTTAGCCATTCTTTTCTCGTTATATATATATATATATATATATAACAAACTTTGAATATTTATATAGACTTTTGCTATCTGTCTTTACAGTCTGTGCTAGTTTATTTTTCTCATGTTATATCTAACTTTTCTTTATAGCTCTTTTGTGACTTTCGGTTGACCTTTTAAAGGCTTTTCAGTTCTAGTTTCATGCTGTTTTCGGCCACTTTGTATGCCTTCTCTTTCAATTTGATCACTTTCCTTGGATACCCATCGCTGAGTATGCCTTTTCTTACAGTCCTTCCTTTTCACTGGAATATACCTTTGCTGAGCACTTTATAAAATGTCTTTGAAAATCTTCCACTGCTCATCCACTTCCCACCATAAAGTTTTTGTTTCCAGTCTACTTTATCCAGGTTCTCCCTCATTCTATGTTAGTTCCCCGTGTTCAAGCACAGGACCCAGGTATTAGGTTATATCTTCACACTCTCCATATGTATTCTAATTCAACCATACAGTGATCACTTCTTCCAAGAGGATCCCTAACTCTGAGGTCATTAATTATTCCTGTCTCATTGCACAGGGGCCAGATCTTGGATAGCTTGCTCCCTTGTTAGGTCCATTTCATACTGGTCAAATAAAAACTATCATGGATACCTTAATGAACTCCTGAAGGCTACCCTGACTGAGCTGGTTTGACCAATCTTCATGTAGATTAAAATCACCCATGATAATAACCATACCATTTTTACAGGCATTAGTTATTTCTTTGTTTATTGCCCATCCCAATGTGATGTTATTAATTGGTGGCCTGCACACTATGCCTATCCGTGACTTCCTTGTTAGAATTTTGAATGCATCATTCCTGTTTCTCCTAATGTACGGCAAAAACAATAACTACTTGCATTGTATGGAATCTTTCACAATGGCAAATCTCCGAAGGTGCTTCATGGATGATCAAAACATCGAATAAAGAGAATGATTTTAAAATACATCTTAAAGGAGAATAGAGAAGGTTAGGGAGGCTATTCCACATACTTCTGCCCTTGACAGCTCCAATTGTGGAGTGATGCATGTGGGGTGGGTTGGAAAGGGAACATGCAAAAGGGAAATGGAGGAACGCAGGCAGTATATAAGGTTTTAAGGACAGAGGAGGTTCCAGACTGAGTCTGTCTGTCACAGAGAGTATGGCTGCCTCATGGAGTTTGAAGCACTGCAATGGGTCCTTGCATGTCATGTTAGTCGAGGATAGTATAACGGCGGCTGAGAGAACTTTTTATGAGGACTCGTCTCCCGAGGTAATGTGGGCTGAGGTTAGAATCAGCGGAGAAGAGGTCACATTGCTTGGAGTTTTTTATAGGCCTCCACAGAGTTGCAAGGAAGTGGAAGAGAGGATCAGCAAAATTATTCTGGGTAGGGTGGTCATTATGGTGGACTTTAACTTCCCCAACATTGACTGGAAATGCTATAACTCTAGTACGTCGGATGGATCAGTTTTCGTCCAGCGTGTACAGGAGGGTTTCCGGCCACAGTATGATGAAGGGCCGACAAGAAGGAAGGCCACATTGGATCTGCTGCTTGGTAATGTACCAGGCCAGGTGTTTGATTTAGTTCTGGTGAGCACTTTGGAGAGAGTGACCATAATTCACAAACGTTTAGTTTAACGATGGAAAGGGATAGTTACATGCCACAGGGCAAGAGTTATCGATGGGGCAAGGTGAATTATAATGCGATTAGGCAGGAATTAGGATGCATGGAATGGGGTAGCAAATTGCACGGGATGCAGACAATGGAAATATGGAGCTGGTTTAAGGAACAAATATTGTGTGTCCTTCGTAGGTATGTCCCTGTCAGACAGGGAGAAATTGATAAGGTAAGGGAACACGTGGTTTACTACAGAAATTGCATCTCTTGTTACGAAGAAGGAGGAGGCTTATGTGTTGATGAGGCAAGATGGTTCAGATGGGGAGGTGGAGAGTTACAGATCAGCTATGAAGGATTTAAAGAGAGTTAAGAAGAGCAAAGAGAGGACTCAAGAAGTCTTTAGCAAATAGAATCAAGGAGAACCCTAAAGTTTTCTATAGGTACGTGAGGAATAAAAGGATGATTAGGGTAGGAATAGGTCCAATCAAGGACAGAGGTGGGAAGTTGAGTGTGTACCCTGTGGAGATCAGAGAGGTGCTAAATGAATATTTCTCATCGGTTTTCACTCAGGAAAAGGAGAATATTGGAGAGGAGAAGAGTGAGGTAGGAGATATTAGACTAGAAAGGATCTAGATTAGTTCAAAACAGGTGTTATCAATTCTAGAAGGAGTGAAAGTTGACATGTCCCCTGGGTTGGATGGGATTCATCAGAGGATTCTCTGGGAAGCTAGGGAAGCTAGGTAAGAGATAGCAGCGCCTTTGGCTTTGATATTTGAGTCGTCATTGTCTACAGGTTTGGTACCAGAGGACTGGTGGATTCCAAATGTTGTGCCTTTGTTCAAGAAGGGCAGTAGAGATGACCCAGGTAATTATACACCAGTGAGCCTTACATGTGTTATATGAAAAGGTTTTGGAATGGATTATAAGATATAAGATTTTTAATCATCTTGCAAACAACAGTTTGATTTCAGATAATCAACATGGTTTTGTCAAGGGCAGGTCGTGTCTCGCAAACCTCATTGAGTTTATTGAGGAGGTAACCAAGCATGTAGATGAGGGTGGGGCGGTTGATGTGATATACATGGACTTCAGTAAAGCCTTTGATAAGGTTACATATGGTAGGCTGTTGGAGAAAATGCAAAGGCATGGAATTGAGGGAGATTTCACAGTTTGGATTAGAACCTGGCTTTGTAAAAGAAGGCAGCGAGTGTTGATTAATGGAAAATATTTAACTGGAGTCCAGTTACTAGTGGTGTGCCACAAAGATCTGTTTTGGCACCACTGCTGTTGGTCATTTTTATAAATGGCTTAGACGCATGCCTAGGTGGATGGATTAGTAAATTTGCCGAAGACACTAAAGTCGGTGGAGTAGTGGACAGTGTGGAAGAATGTTACAGGTTGCAGGGGGATTTGGATAAATTCCAAAATTGGGCTGAGTGGTGGCAAATGGAGCTCAATGCAGTTAAATGAGAGGTGATGGACTTTGAGAAGAATAACAGAAAGGCAGAGTACTGGGTCAATGGAAAGATTCTCGGTAGCGTGGATTTGCAGAAGGATGTTGGAGTCCATGTACATAGATGCCTGAAAGTTGCCACCCGTGTGGATACTACTGTTCAGAAGGCATACGGCGTGTTAGGTTTCATTCGTAGAGGAATTGAGTTCCGGAGCCACAATATCATGCTGCAACTACACAAAACGCTGGTGCAGCCATACTTGGAATATTGTGTGCAGTTCTGGTGCCCATATTTCGGGAAGGAGGTGGAAGAATTGGAAAAGGTGCAGAGGAGATTAACCAAGTTGATTCCTAGTCTGGAGGGAAGGTCTTATGAAGCAAGGCTGAGAGATTTGAACCTGTTCTCCTTGGCAAGAAGGCGGCTAAGAGGGTATTTGATAGAGACATATAAGATGATCAGAGCTTAGATAGGGTAGACAGTGGAAGTCTTTTTCTAGGATGATGACGTCAGTGTGCATGAGGGGGCAAAACTACAAATGAGTAGTGATAGATTCAAGACAGAGGCCAGAGGCAGGTTCTTTACTCAGAGTGGTAAGGGCGTGGAATGTACTATCTGCTAATGTAGATAACTCGGCCACATCAGTAAGATTAAAACAATCCTCAGATAAACAAATGGGTGATTTAGGCGAGTGTAGGGGGACGAGCTGAGAACAGTTCACAAGTCAGCGCGACATCAAGGACTGATGGGCCTGTTCTGCTCTATATTGTTCTTTGATTATTGTGCTACAAGATATTTCTGCTGTCTAAAACAGAGTGACAGATCTTGTATTGTGGGCGTACGAAATGTCACTGATCTCTACCAAACATGTACGAGGTAGAGTCAGGGCAAGATTAAGATACTGCAACTGGAGTGGAACAGGTAACTCCATACAAAACCCTGCTCCTTCTCACCTATTTTCACCTCCAAAACCGAGGGAGTTCCAGAAAAAACACCTCTTTATCCTACCACAACACTTTGCCCTACAATGGTGGTACCTGGCTGTGCACAATTAGAGTGGAACAGTCTGCACTGGGAGCCATTAGGGCCCTGAAACACTTGGTAAAGACTAAAATCATCTGAGCATTGAGAGCCCCACCGAATTGTATGCAGTTTCTATTGTTTTTACTCTGTTTCTGACTTCCCTTGTTTTTTTCCGAATGAACCTGTTCAAAGTTATTTGAGACATCTGCACTAGCTGTGAATTGAACCCAAGCCTCCTGCTCCAAGATTCGGGATATTTTCATCGACTCTAGCTTCCCTTGTCCCTGAATATTTCGGGTGCTTAGCTGCTGAGTCACGCCCGAATCAACTCTGCAAATGGGAGGGAGGGGCAGAACTGGAGGACCAAGCAGCTGCCGGTCCTCCAACCAGAGTGAGTGAGGGGCGGGGCCAAAGCATTGTCGGGAGCGAACGCTTCAGGATTGGTCAGAAAGCAAACTGTTTTGCAGATTGATCGTCCTCACTACATAGTAGAGTATTAAACCTCTCTCATAAATCAATGTGAGATTTTAAGAAATAGTTGAGTAGTAATCTGATAACGTACATATTTCCAATCGATTTACACAAATCGAGTAAGAAACTTCATATCAAACTCCCAGAACGACTGGGAATTTAAACACCTGGCCGGTATGGTTAAGTTGGACTGAACAACCTACTTGCAGGCTAGATATCTGTACATCTCTAACTCGACAGAACAATTGTTAATGACAAACATTTCTCCCATGATTCCGTGCAGATATGAATATTCTCTATAAACTCACCGATAACCTCAGACGCACGCGCAGTTTGGTTCCTATGTGGCACATGCGCAGTGTCACACTGATCAGGACAGGGAGAGAGAGACATGGAGCTGCTTTCTCCGGCAACGGCTGCGATCGGCTTCAGAGAGCGGCGCTCAGAGCCGGTGTGTGGGAGCCTCGCTGGGAGAAAGGAGCGGAGAGAATTCACAAGTCCCCGATAATGTTAAAAAAAACCGAAAAAGCCCCTCCAGGCCCGGGGAAGGAGGTGGCGGTCTCTGATCAGGGAAGCGGCCCAGGGTCACAGCCGCCATTTGTTTGAGGGAAGAGGGAGCGCGGGCCTGAGGGCCGCCATCTTGAGAAGGTCAAGGTGCAGGAGGGCTAAGCTATCGGGGTCTGTAGAACAATCAGAGGAAAGGGAAGACCCATTGTCATTGATTAATTCCATGAACACAGCGTCACTGGGCGGTCCCGCAGGAATATCCTCTCTCAGTCCCTGCTGTGATGTTTCGCCCAATCAGAACCAGCAGCTCTCCTCCTCTCTCAGCTCCCCTTCTGTCCTTCCTGCAGCATCTGTCCCCTGGGGCATTTAGCTGCCTGTCCTGTCCCTCCCTCCGCTGTTGTTCTGTAATCCCTGTGATATCCCAGTCCCATCTTAGATTACTTCACTAAAGACAGGAATGTACCCGAGGGATTTTTCTTAACATCAGCAATTGTTTAATACTCACTTACTTGTTTTTAATTATATCTTTTTTGAAGTATTTAATTCACATTCAATCATTTGCAATGGTGGGATTTGAACCTGTGTCCAGAGAACATTTGCTGAGTTTCTGGATAAATTGCCTCACATAATGCCACTAGGCCATCACTTCACCTGTTCACAGGTTGCACATCCCAGTGCAACACGAATCGAAACCCTATCTTTTTGCACAATTGTTTGATCCTGAACCCTGGTGATATCACTCAGTATCCCTCCATGTGGGGTCCCTCACCGTGTGGGTCTAATTACTGCCTCTATCAACGTCTCTTACTCTTGCAGCTACTCTAGCTCCTGAGCCAACAAAATTTTCCAAGCCAGAGAGATGAGGCAGTGCAGGCACGGAATGGAGACTGGGATTTTCCACATCTCTGTGGGCTCAGTGCCATTCTACATGTGTAACCCTCACAAATATCAGTCTAATTTCCCATTCTGACTATTTGTGTGTCTTCTACAGATACTCAGGGAGTTCGTGACTCAAGAGACTTGCCAACTGCTGGTTGGGAAGATGATTGGTCAGCCAGAGAGACAAAGGTCAGGGAGGTCGGGAGCCTTCAATAAATCCTGCAGTGAGGTAAGATCATTCACAGTGCACAGAGCAAAGAGCAGTGAGAGGGCTCCAAACATCAGCGAACTGGGCATGACACAGATATAGTGCTGGAGGGGGAGCACAGTACAGACTCCCCTCAGGCTCAATCACCACCCCTACTTTAAGTTTTATTGTACTGAGACAGCATCTGGAGTTCCCAGTGTTCAATCCAGACGTGTGCTGTCTTGGTGAGCACCAGGACAACAGAGGGGAATGCAGGCCTGCAAATAGATGGTGGGAATGCTGCCTGGGATCTTTCTATTCCCTAATCCCGCTCCAACACTGTATCTATGTATCGTCTTGTGGATCAGTGTCTTCAATCATTCTAACACCTATAACAGTTCCTATCTCTGTCATGTCCTCTCCTCTCACGAATTTCTTGACATAATTGAAATGTCCAGTCCAGATCCCATCCACGTCGCTGTAACTTGCGTCAGTTTCTACAACATGCCTTGTCTCGATAGTCTCCTCCTCCAACAACCGAAGACATTGGGTCTGTTTCTGTGCTGCATGATTCTTTGTTCGAGGTTTCCTAAACGGAATGAGTTGGCCCATTTCCCTTCAAACCTTCCCCTCTCCATGTACCTGCCCAAGTGTCTTTTCCATGTTATAATTGTACTTATTTTTACCATTTTCTCTGGCAGTCCATTCCGTCTATGCACCATTCTCTGTGGAAAATATTGCCTCTCAGCTCCCTCTTTAAATTCTTGCTCTCTCACATCACGTTTATGCCTCTAGCTTTGGACGCACCTACCCTTGGCAATTCACGTTAGTTAGGCCCTACATTGTTTCATAAACCTTCACAAGGTCAACCTGTAGCCTTATTGATGACGGTGTTACTAATATCTCCAACTCATGTACTCAATGCGCTGGACAATGAGGGCAAGTGTGCCAAATGCTGCTTTCCCCACCCTGTCCACCTGTGATGTCACTTCCAAGAAACAATGTAATTGCACCCCTTGGTCTCTCTCTGTTCGACAACACTGTCTCGGGCCCGAACATTAACTGTGTTAGTCCTCCCTGGTTTGTCTGAACTAAATCCAACACCTGAATTAAACTCCAACTTTCATTCCTTGGCCCACTGGCCCAGTTGATTAACATCCCCTTCGATATCTATAGCCCCTGCCCACTCTTCCACTAATCTTGGTATCCAGAGACTCCTATATTTTCACTCAAATTGTGTATGTAAATGGTGCACAACAGTGGTCCCAGCACCAATCCTTACAGCACACTACTGGTCAGAGGCCTCCAATCTGAACAACAACCCTCTGTCTCCCACTGTCATCCCATTGTGTATCCAGTTAGCTAGCTCACCCTGATCCCTTGTCACCTACTCTTACTAACCAATGTATCATGCTACACCCTGACCAAGGGTTTGCTGAAGCCAGAAACAACGTCTGTTGCTCTGCCGTGATCTATCTTTTTGGTCACATCTTGAACAAACTCAAGTCAAGTTTGTGAGACATGTTTTCCCACGCACAAAGCCATGCTGGCTGTTCGTAATCAGTCTATAGCTTTCCAAATGCATGTAATTCCTACCTCTCAGAATGACCTCCAACAACTGACCCACCCTGATGTCTGGTCATCAGTCTGTAGTTCCCTGGCTTCCTCTTGCAGCCTTTCTTAATTAATGACACAACATTATAATCATAGTCAGAGAGTCATACCACATTGTTCGGTTAATGCTAACCATACTCTAAAACTGATCTTGTCCTACCTGCCTGTTCTTTGATCATATCCCTTCAAACCTTTCCTATTCCTATCCTGATTCTAATGTCTTTTGAACATTGTAATTTTCCGCACATTCACCCCAACATTGGGAAGTTCATTCCACACGCATCCCATCCTTTGTGTAACAATGTGACCCTCGTGTCTTTTTTTTTAAATGTCTCTCCTCTAAACTTAAGAATGTCGTGCCTTGTCTTGAAACTCCCCTGACCATGGGAAAAGACAACTCCCATTAACTCTATCTATTCCCCTCATTATTTTATAAACTTCTATGAGGTCATCTGTCAACATTCAGGTTTCAATGAAAAAATACCAACCTATCCAGCCTTTCTTTATAACTGAAAACTTCCATAACCAGCCACATCCCAGTAAATCTCCTCTGAACCCTCTCCAGCTTAATAGTATCCTTCCTCTAACTGGGCGACCAGAGTTGGACACAGCATTCCAGAAGAGGATCACCAATGGTCTGTATAATCTCAATGCGACTTCCCAACTCCTAAATCCAAAGGACAGAGCAATGAAAGCAAGTGTGGCAAGCACCTTTTTAACCGTCCTATCTCTCCATGTTGCAAACTTCAAAGAAATATGTACCTGTACCTCGATGTCCCTCTGTTCTACAACACTACCGAAGGTCCTCCCATTAATTGTATAAGGCCTGCCCGTGTTTGGTGCACCAAATACATTACCTCACATTTATTCAGATTGAACTCCATCGACAGTTTTCCAGCTGTTCACACATTTCATCAGGATGCCTTTTGTAATCTCAGAAAACCTGCTTCACTGTCCACAATTCCACCTTCCAGTCTACCTGCCTATCACACATGGTACAAATATCTCTGCTAGGGGTCCTACAATGTCTTCACCAGCTTCCCACAATGTCCTGAGCTACATTTTATCACTTCCTGGGGATTTATTTACCTTTGTTTTAAAACTTCCAGCACCTCCTCTTCGATAATGTGGACTCATTTCAAGACATTGGCTCATAGATATGTACAGCATGGAAACAGATCCTTTGGACCAATTCCAGCATGACTTATCTAGTCACATTTGCCAGAACTTTGCCAATATCCCTCTAAACCCTTCCTACTCATACACCCATCCACATGCCTTTTAAATGTATTTCTATCAGCCTTCACTATTTCCTCGGGCAGCTTATTCCATACACTCTGCAGGAACCAGTTGTCCTTTAGGTCCCTTTGAAACGTACCCCTTGCATTTTAAAGCTATTCCCTGTTGGTTTAGAATCCTCCAGCCCTTGGGAAAAGACCTTGTCGATTGACCCTGTCGCTGACCATCATGATTTTAAACACCTTTATCAGGTAACTCCTCAGCCTCCCATGTTCAAGTGAAAACAGCCCCAGCTTATTCAGGCTTTTCCCTGAAGCACAAACCCTCCAACCCTGGAAACATCCTTGTTCATTTCTTCTGAACCCTTTCATGTTCCATAACATCCTTCCAGTGGCATTGAGACCAGAATTGCACACAGTGTTCCAATAATAGTCAGGACAAACACTGTTTAGTTCCCTGAGCGCCCCAGTCTTTATCCACAGTAAGTTCCAAAGTGAAATATTTGTTTTGGATCTTGTAATTCCACACATGGTTGGCTTCATTGATCATTAAGGATACCGGTTTTATCCCTTGCTCTTCTTTTGCTCTTAGTACACTTGTAGAATCTCTTTCAGTTCTCCTTAACTTTCTCCGCCAAAGCTATCTCATGCTCCCTTTTTGCATTCCTGATTTCCATCCTAAGTGTATTTCTATAGCCCCGATGCTCCTGAAGGGATTCCCTTGAGTCAGCCAGTTATAGCTGACATGTGCCCCCTTTTTTCTTGACCAGAGCCTCTCAACTCAGCCAGTGTTTCCTAATTCTGTCAGCATCGAGCTGCACACTAACAGGAACATGCTGGTGCTGAATGGTCCTTTTATCTTGGTTTTTAGATGTTCCTCCTTGCCAGACTTCCCTTTACCTGCAAATAGCCTCCCCAGATCTACATTAAAAATTCCTGTCTAATACTGTCTTGCTCCATTGTATAACTTGAACTTGTGGACCAGGCCTGTCCTCTTCCATCACAATTTTCCAAAGCAATGACTGGGAGTTTCTGGAACAGGCTTAACAAATTCCTCCCATCCAAATGCTTAACACTGCGGCAGTCCCAGTCCAGGTCTGGAAAGGTTAAAATCTCCGACTGCTACAAACCTAATATTCGAACAGATATCTGAGATCTCCTGACATATTTGCTCCTTCATCTCACATTGCCTATTGCTGTAGTATGACCGTAGCAAACTGATGAGCAATTTCTATTTCTCAGTTCCACAAATATCGCTTAACTGGGCGATCCTGCATGAATACTCCCTCTAGGTACTGCTGGGATTTTTTCTCCCAATCAAAACCACCAGCTCTCCCCCTGTTTTGCGTCCTGTTCTATCCTTCCTGCAGCACCTGTCCCCTGGAAAATTGACCTGCTGGTCCTGTCGCTCCCTCAGCTGTGTTTCTGTAATAACTACAACATCCCAGTTCCATGTTCCCATCCATGCTCTGGGTTCATCTGCCTTATCTGTCCGGCCCTTTGCATTGAAATAAATGCAGTTTAATTCATCAATTTTCCCTCATTGTCTGCTATGTTCTTGCCTGCCTTGTCTATTTATATTGCTCTCTTCAACATCTGTACCAACCTCAAATTTCTTTCTGGCCTTACGATTGTTTGGGGTCCCACACACCTGCCAGATGAGTTTAAATCCTCTCGAGCAGCTCCAGCAACTCTCCCCACCAGGATATGGGTCCCCCTCCTGCTCCCAGTTCAGGTGTCTTCCCCACCCTGTCTGCTTGTGCTGACACCTACAGACATCCAGAGATTTGTCCACCAAGGTCCTGCCCTGACCCCCCACCACACTCCCCCCTCCCTTCCCCTCCTCTCGCCCTCCTACCCTTACCCTCTGTTGCACTCCCCTCCCGACCCCTCACCCTCCCCTACCCTTTCTCACCCGCATTGCACAAACCTCACCTCCCCTCTCTCGCCCTCCCCTCTCGCGTCCTCCCCTCCCCTCTCTCGCCCTCCTGGCCCTCCCCTCCCCTCCGATCTCTCACCCTCCCCTTCCCGCTCTCGCACTCCCGGCTTTCCACTCACCTCCCCTCTCTCGCCCTCCTGGTCCTCACCACCCTTCCCATCTCTCGCCCTCTCTCGCTCACCCGGCCCTCCCCTCCCCTCTCTCGCACTCCGCTTCCCTCCCCTCTCTCGCCCTCCCCTTCCCTCCCCTCTCTCACCCTCCCCTCCCCTCCCCTCCCCTCGCCGTCCCCTCCCCTACCCTCTCTCGCCCTCCCGTCTCTCGCCCTCCCCTCCCCACTCTCGCCCTTTCCGCCCTTCCCTCTCCTCTCTCGCCCTTCCCTACCCTCTCTGGCCCTCCCGTCCTCTCTCTCCCCCTCCCCTCCGCTCTCTCGCCCTCCCCTTCCGTCCACTCTCTCGCACTCCCCTCCCCTCCCCTCACCCTTCCTCCCCTCCTCTCACCCTCCCCTTCCGTTCACTCTCTCGCCCTCCCCTCCCTTCCCCTCTCTTGCCCTCCCCTACCCTCCCTCGACCTCCCCAGCCCTCCCCTCCCCTCTATTGCCCTCCCCTTCCCTACTTCGACCTCCCCTCCCCTCCCCTCCCCTCTCTCGCCATCCCTCTCCTTCCCTCCCCTCTATCTCCCTCTCCCCCTCCCGGCCCTCCCTCACCACCTATCTGTCGCTCTCCCGGCCCTCCCCCCCCCCTCCCCTCTCTCGCCCTCGTCGCCCTCCCAGCCCTCCCCTGCCCTTCCCTTTCTCACCCTCCCGGCCCTCCCTTCCCCTCCTCTCTCTAGCCCTCCTGGACATTCCCTCTCTCGCCATCCTGGCCCTCCCCTCCCCAACCTTCTCTCGCCCTCCCGGCCATCACCTCCTCTCCCCTCTCTCGCCCTCCCGCCCCCCGCCTCTCTCGCCCTCCCCTCTCTCTCGCCATCCCCTCTCTCTCACCCCCCCCTCTCTCGCCCTCCCCTCACTCACCCACCCGGCCCTCCCCTCCTCTCCCCTCTCTCGCCCACCCCTCCCCTCACTCACCCTCCCAGTCCTCACCTCCTCTCCCCTCTCTGCCCTCCTGGCTCCCCCCTCCCCTCCACTCTCCTCCCTCTCTCTCGCCCTCCCCTCCCCTCTCTCGCCCTCACGGCCCACGCCACAACTCCCCTCTCTTACCCTCCCGGACCACCCCTCTCTCGCCCTCTGGCCCTCGCCTCCCCCCCCATCTCATCCTCCCGGCCCTCCCCTCGCCGTCCTGGCCCTCCCCTCCCCTCTCTCACCCTCCCGCCCCTCCCCTCTCTTGCCCTCCCGGCCCTCCCCTCCTCTACCCTCTCTCGCCATCCCAAGACTCCCCTCCCTCACCCCCGGCCCTCCCCACGCCTCCCCTCTCTCACACTCCCCTCCCCTCGCTCGCCCTCCCCTTCCCTCTCTCGCCATCCCGGCCCTCCCCTCCCCTCCCCTCTCGCGCCCTCCCCTCTCGCGGCCTCCCAGCCCTCCCCTCCCTCTCCCCCAGCCCTCCCCTCCCCTCTCGCGCCCTCCCCTCCCCACTCTCGCCCTCCTGGCCCACCCCACCCCTCCCCTCCCTTACCCTCCTGGACCTCCCCTCTCTCACCATCCTGGCCCTCCCCTCCTCTCCCCTCTCCCGCCCTCCCCTTCCCACTCTCGCCATCCCGGCCCTCTCCTCCCCTCTCTCGCCCTCCCATCCCCTCTCTCGCCCTCCCGGCCTCCTCTCCTCTCCCCTCTCTTGCCACCCCACCCCTCCCCTCCCTTACCCTCCTGGACCTCCCATCTCTCACCATCCTGGCCCTCCCCTCCCCTCCACTCTCTCGCCCTCCCGGCCATCCCTCTCTCGCCCTCCTGGCCTTCCCCTCCCCTCCCCACCCCGCCCCATCCCTCTATCCCCCGCCCTCCCCTCTATCCCCCGCCCCTCCCAACCACTCTCTCGCACTC